>NW_024345804.1:0-361 GCF_902729225.1 Pteropus medius | reverse complement strand
GCGATTCTGGCTCGAAATGGACGTCACCAGAGAGCTTTTTGCCAAAGCTACCATATACATATATATGCATATATATATTCATCTATATGCATATATATGTATATGGTGTATTTTCGAAGGAAACCTGAGTGGACCCCTGGTCTACCACAGAAGACAGGCCGCTGCTAGCACCTCCACCTCCCCGCACTGTGGAAACCGGGCGTTCCAGAGCCACAATTCAGCATGATCCCTTTTTCCCGGAGGCCCCGGGGCTCCTTCATCAGGCCTCGGCTCCTTCCCGCTTTCCGCAGTGGAAATCATACTTCAGGACGGAAGCAGACACCTCCCTCTCCCTCACCTTTCAGCCTGGGATGGTCGTAAT
>NW_024345803.1:0-471 GCF_902729225.1 Pteropus medius | reverse complement strand
CCCGGGGCCTTGGGGCTCTGTGGGCGATGCTCGGTCATCTGCGGGTACTGGGGTAGCGAAGTTGGAGGAGCACTCACTGACACTTGGAGCTCCTAGAGGTACAAACTACGTCTCATTCGTCTCTGTATCCTCTTGCAGGGTTCAGGGCCAGCCACAGACAGCGTACCCAGGGATGCTTTGGCCCCTCCGTCCACGGCGGCCGTCACCCGGTGGGAAGACTTCAGTTGGGAGGCACTGCAGACAGCTGTGGGTCTGAATTCGTCCTCCGTGCCTTAGGAGCTTTGCGATCAGCTCTCTGAGCCTTTCATTTCTTCATTTTGAATGCGTCCACGGGGACCATCGCGACCATCCCAGGCAGAAAGGTGAGGGCGAGGGAGGTGTCTGCTTCCGTCCTGAAGTCTGATTTCCACTGCGGAAAGCGGAAAGGAGCCGAGGCCTTAGGAAGGAGCCCCGGGGCCTCTGGGATGAAAA
>NW_024345802.1:0-354 GCF_902729225.1 Pteropus medius | reverse complement strand
AAAAAAAAAAAAAAAAAACCTAAGTAAATGTGAACTGAATTAAAGTAATTTTACATTGATTTATCTCTAATTATGGAATGAGAGCCTTTGTTCTAATATAAAAGCATCGAGGGTGTAGGCGGTTATTTTGGTAGGGCAGGGGGTGATGGGATGCCCTGCTGATACTTTCGAAATCAGCCCCACTCGCCCTTGCCCACGGCGGTCCCTGATGGAAAAGCCAAGAGGGTGAAGATAATAAGTCCGTTTTTCAGGCCTTTGAAAATTAACACCCAAAGGGGGTAAAAAAAAAAAAAAAAAAAAAAAAAAAAAAAAAAAAAAAAAAAAAAAAAAAAAAAAAAAAAAAAAAAAAAAAAA
>NW_024345801.1:0-692 GCF_902729225.1 Pteropus medius | reverse complement strand
GAGTTAGGATTAATGATAGGGTTAGGGTTACGGTTAGTTTTAGGGTTTGAATTAGGGTTAATTTTAGCTTTAGATTTAGGGTTAGGTTCTGGGTTAGTGTTCGTGTTAGGGTTACATTTAAGGTTTTGGTTTGATTTAGGATTAGGGTTAGGTTTGGAGTAGTTTTAAAGTTAAATTATGGTCAGGGTTAGGTTTAGCGTCAGGGGTTAAGGTTAAGGTTATTGTTAGCGTTAAATTGAGGGTTAGATTTAGCGTAGGGTTATGGTTAGGATTAAGGTTAAGGTTAAGGTTAGGGTTAGGGTAAGAGTTTAGAGTTAGGATTCGTGTTAGGGTTAGCTTTAGTGTTAGGGTTACGATAAGTGTTAGGGATAGTGTTAGGTTTAGGATTAGAGGTACATTTAGTTTTAGTCTTAGTGTTATGGTTTGAATTTTGATTACAGTTATCTTTCGGGACAGGTTATGATGTGATGTTAGAGTTAGGATTAGTTTTATGGTTTGGAATAGGTTTAGGATTATTTTAGGCTTACAGTTAGCTTTAAGTTTATGTTAGGGTTAAGGTTAGGGTAAGAGTTAAGTGTTAGGATTAGTAGTAGGTTTAGTGATTGGTTTAGGGTTAAGTAGGGTTAGGGTTAGTGTTAGGGTTAGCGTTATGATAGGGTTCGGGTTAGGATTAGGGTTAGGGTTAGGGTTTA
>NW_024345800.1:0-1126 GCF_902729225.1 Pteropus medius | reverse complement strand
TGCTGGCCACCCCCATCGCGTCTGTGGATTGGGGGGGGCCTTGGCACCCACGCTCCCTGTCCTGCTGGCACCCACACCTTGCTCTCTCGGGCTGTGCCCTGCACTGCATGGCAGAGACGGTCATGGAAAGGTCGGGCCAGGTCAAGGAAAGGCGGGAAGCCTAAGGAACAGGGCGGATGACTGTCCAGAGGCTGCAGGCGGGGAAGGCGGCACACGCGGACACGGCCTGCAGCCCGGGACGGGGGACGCGTGGGAGGACGCGCGTCCCCCACAGGCCAGGGCCGCGGGGGCTGTTTGTGCGGGGGGAAGGACCCCCGGCGGAGGCCACGGCGCAGAGCAGAGCCAGCGACGACGCGGGCAGTCGGTGCGGGACGTTCGCTTAACAGCTGCCGTGTTTCCGCTGATGCAAAGTCTGGTGAGGCTGCAGCAAACGCCGTTTCGGGGGCACGTCTGGCCGCCGAGCCCGGGGCTCAGCACTATGTGCAGCACCCAGGCTGCTGCCTGGCACCGCGGAGCTGCGTGATGGGGCGCGAGACGGTGCCCAGGGTCTCTGTGACACCCGTCCCGCTGCACCAGTTTGCTCATGGGGATGGTGACGGCAATGGAGACAGAGCCAAAGGCATGGGACCTCGCTGTCGCTCGGGGGCCGCGGCGCCCGGCACGCAGAACTTCCCGACGGCCTTCTGATCGCATGGCAACAGGTCGCTCAGCTAGCCCTTGGAGCAGCACCAGCTAAAGGCAAGGTGGCGTGTCGCCGCCCAGCCGACACCACGTGGACCTTCACGTGGGCATCCTGGGTCAGGGCCGCCTGATGTCCTGGGTGTGTCGTGAGCTCTTTAAGCATTTCAATTTGAATGTATTCCTCTGACACCAACAACGATTCTGTGATGCAGCGAAAATGATATTATGTCCAGTGGCAGAGTGTGACCAGGCACAGGTCCTGTCGGGCGTCTGCAGGACTGTCAGACAGCTGTCTGAACGCACCTGGGGAGGGGCAGGCAGCCTGGACTTTCACAGACACCGTGCTGTGCCGTCAATGACCTTCGGAGGTGAGTGACCATGAATATTATGTCGGACTTCTTCACTCTGCTCCCCAAATGATGAGGCAGGAGCACGCACACACATG
>NW_024345799.1:0-717 GCF_902729225.1 Pteropus medius | reverse complement strand
TTGCCGCAAGTGAGCCTTTTCTCGGAAGTCTGCGATTCTGGCTCAAAATGGACGTGACCAGAGAGCTTTTCGCCAAAGCTACCATATACATATATATGCATACATATATTCATCTATATGCATATATATGTATATGGTGGATTTTCGAAGGAAACCTGCGTGGACCCCTGGTCTAGCACAGAAGACAGGCCCCTGCTAGCACCTCCACCTCCTCGCAGTGTGGACACCGGGCGTTCCAGAGCCACAATTCAGCATGATCTCTTTTCATCCCAGAGGCTCCGGGGCTCTTTCCTCAGGCACGGCTCCTTCCCGCTTTCCGCAGTGGAAATCAGACTTCAGGTCAGAAGTAGACACCTCCCTCTCCCTCACCTTTCTGCCTGGGATGGTCGTAATGGTCCCCGGGGACGCATTCAAAATGAAGAAATGAAAGGCTCAAAGAGCTGATCGCAAAGCTCCTAAGGCACTGAGGCCGAATTTAGACCCACAGCTGTCTGCAGTGTCTTCCAACTGAACTCTTTCCAGCGGGTGACGGCCGCCATGACGGAGGGCCAAAGCATCCCCGGGTACGCTGTCTTGGGCGGCCGTGAGCCCTGCAAGAGGATGCAGAGACGAATGACACGTAGTTTGTACCTCTAGGAGCTCAAAGTGTCAGTGAGTGCTCCTCCAACTTCGCCACCCCAGTACCCGCAGATGACCGGGCATGGGCCACAGAGCCCC
>NW_024345798.1:0-525 GCF_902729225.1 Pteropus medius | reverse complement strand
ACAAGGGATGTGTATCCAAGTAGATACTAAATGAAACTCAGAACAGATACCTTAATAAACACAAATTTGAGGATTCAAAAGTTACTAGAACTTTCATCTCCTGCCAAAATAATTATCTTTTTCTGGGTTAAAATAATTCACTAATTTTGAAATAGGTGATAATCTAATATGGAAGAGAATTCTGTAAAAATATAATTCCTTTTGAATCAGTTTGGTGTGTGGCATAGAAATACAGTACTACCAGGAAACCCCATTCGTTTTTATTGATGAAGCCAAAAAGTGGTTTCAACATTATCTTCCTCACTGCCCTGTTATGAAATACAGTATTTCAGTATTTCTATAATTCCAAAAAGTTTTATAATGTGGAAACACTGATATGTTCATTGTATGGGATAAGAAATTTAAACTTTGCCATCCAACCTGACATAAAAATATTGCCTCATTTTGTTATGAAGACCTGGACCTATTCCCATACAATTTTAAAGCTTTTGTTTGAAGCATATAGGAATAATAAAAATTATGGCC
>NW_024345797.1:0-491 GCF_902729225.1 Pteropus medius | reverse complement strand
GGGGACACTGCAGACAGCTGTGGGTCTGATTTCGGCCTCCGTGCCTCTTGAGCTTCGCGATCACCTCTTTGAGCCTTTCATTTCTTCATTTTGAATGCGTACACGGGGACCATTACGACCATCCCAGGCAGAAAGGTGAGGGAGGGAGGTGTCTGCTTCCGTCCTGAAGTCTGATTTCCAATGCGGAAAGCAGGAAGGAGCAGAGGCCTTAGGAAGGAGCCCCGGGGCCTCTGGGATGAAAAGAGATCCTGCTGAATTGTGGCTCTGGAACGCCCGGTGTCCACACTCCGGGGAGGTGGACGTGCTAGGAACGGCTTGTCTTATCTCAAACGTCTAAGGAAAATACAGCCTTTTGTTATAAAAATCACTATATATATATATATATATATGTATATATATATATATATACATATATATATACATATATACATATATGAATATAAATATAGAAAGAGTGAGAGAAATAGATAGATACATAGATAGATAGATAG
>NW_024345796.1:0-374 GCF_902729225.1 Pteropus medius | reverse complement strand
CCAGTCCCCGCAGATGACCGAGCATCGCCCACAGAGCCCCAAGGCCCCGGGAGGGCTGTGCATTTGCCGCAAGTGAGCCTTTTCTCGGAAGTCTGCGATTCCTGCTCAAAATGGACGTCACCAGAGAGCTTTTTGCCAAAGCTACCATATACATATATATGCATATATATGTTCATCTATATGCATATATATGTATATGGTGGATTTTCGAAGGAAACCTGCGTGGACACCTGGTGTACCACAGAAGACAGGCCGCTCCTAGCACCTCCACCTCCCCGCAGTGTGGACACCGGGCGTTCCAGAGCCACAATTCAGCATGATCTCTTTTCATCCCAGAGGCCCCGGGGCTCCATACTAAGGCCTCGGCTCCTTCC
>NW_024345795.1:0-342 GCF_902729225.1 Pteropus medius | reverse complement strand
CATGACATTGGAGTTAAAGATGAAATAGTCTCGCGATTTCTCCATGGTAATCAACGGATGCTATCCTCTTTATAATCACCAAGTAATCGGAGCGTGTGTCAATGTCATTGTTTTCTACGATCGTTTACCCAATGACTTTGCATCCAAAGAAACCTTTTTCCTCAATAAATTATTATCAAGCAGGCTAAAAATATGGATAATTTTAACCGGAATTTTCTTGTCCATCTGTTAGTTGGCATGATTTCCTCATAATTGTTTACATTTTTTGCACTTGCCATGAATCCTTCAGCTTAGACATGTTATAGGTTGGGGGGCTGTTTGTGGGTTTGTTTAGATTTTAAG
>NW_024345794.1:0-631 GCF_902729225.1 Pteropus medius | reverse complement strand
CAGTGGCGACAAGGCTGAGAGCCCCCCACAGCTGCTCTCTCAGGCTGGGCCCGCCAAGCTGCGGGCAGGATCCCCGCCCCTTGGAGCTCACAGAATGTGACCCGGGGGAGCCAGGGAACCTCCCGCGCAGGGGACCCAATCTCTCGCTGGAAGCCACTGGCCGGGAGGGCAGACGGGGGGCTCATCACTTACGGCCTCGACGTCCTCGTTCTTCAGACCGAGCTCCCTGTCCTTGGCACGGATCTCGTCCCGCTGCTTGTCCACCACCTCCTTCAGCTTCTTCATCACCTGCCGCTCCCTCTCCGACATGCCTGGGTGGGGGAGCGAGACCCGCAGGTGAGCCACCTCCCTGCCCTGCTCAAACCGCCCAGCGGCTTCCTGCTCAGACGAAACCGGCCCCCAGGCTCCTCCTGGCTGCATCTCTCCACTCGGCTGCCCCAAGCTCATGCCCACCCGGGGCGCCCACCACGGTTAACCCCAGTGCCCACGGTTCCCTTCCTCCCAGCCTCCCGCCGGCCCCCTCGCTTCTCAGGCTTCAGCTCAAACGTCACCTCCTCATAGAAGCCCTTCCCTCCCCCCTACCCCATTTACTATCTTCGCCACACTGTTTACAGTTACTGAGTGTCGTGCA
>NW_024345793.1:0-511 GCF_902729225.1 Pteropus medius | reverse complement strand
CTCCTAATGCACTCCTTGGGGCAGGATGCCATGTCAGGGTGTGGGCAGCCTGGAGCCAACAGGAGAGAGGGCAGGTAGCAGTTTCACCTGGCTAGAAGGAAGAACTAGCGAAGAGATGAAAATGCCAAAGGTAAGTCCTGGTGAGGTCCTGAGTACCTCCTTCCTTCTTAAGCCAGAGCTCCTCATGGCAGGTGTCAGTTCTTTGTGTTCGCATGTAGTAGGTGCTTAGTGAATGACTCAAGTATAAATACATGAACAAATCAGTGTTAAAGAGCCTGACCAGGGAGCAGTAGGCACAGCCCAGGTTCATGGGCAGAGGGTGGGCCCTGGTTGCTGTGAAGGGCTGAATTTGTCATGCGGCACCCAGTCTCATCTGTGGCTTTGTACACCTTAAAGCATTCGGTCTCTGGTACCGAGAGCGATGGCTGACAGGCACATTTCCAGCCAATTTACATACGTGTAAAGTTATTTGACTTGGTACTGATTTCTTTGCTTGTCAAACATTCCCCTG
>NW_024345792.1:0-385 GCF_902729225.1 Pteropus medius | reverse complement strand
GATGCGGCCACGTGTGGCCTCGGGCTCCGCGGGGCCATCAGCCACTCAGAGGTGGCCCCTTCCCTGACCCTCAGCTCACACGGGGAGGGTCAGCGTCCTCCCCGGGCCACTGGGCTACTCACTGACGGAAATCGTGGCCCCGCTTCGCGAGCCGCCCACTGACGTGGGGCAGGCTCGGGAGACGAGCTGCCCGGCCTGGGCGGGGGCGCCGCGCTCCGGGAAAGCCACTGCGCTCCGGGAAAGCCACCGCGCTCCGGGAAAGCCACCGTGCTCCGGGAAAGCCACCGCCGAGCCCGCGGGCTCCGGGCACGCGGTTCCTTCGCGGGGCGATGCCGCGCGCTGAGTTCGGCGGGGAAGCCGCGGTTACCTGCGTGCCCTTCGGGCT
>NW_024345791.1:0-367 GCF_902729225.1 Pteropus medius | reverse complement strand
CTATTTCTCCATGGATAGCTTTAGATGTTTGAAAACATGAACATCTAAAAAAAAAAAAATGTGTGTGTGCGTGTATGTGTGTTTATGATGCAATGTTGTGGTGCCAGAAAAATCTTGATTCTGGGCACACACACATGCTTGCACGCAGACACATTCATGCACAAGTATGAGCATATGTGCATGTAGCGCTCACACAGGCGTACCTACTTTTTCACACGTTAAGTATTGTTCTGTAACTCTGGACAAGTTACTTAACTTTTCAGTGCCTCAGTTTCCTCAGTGAAAAGGAGATAATGATAGCACCTGGCTCTTGGGGCTGTTGTGAGCAACACACACACACACACACACACACACACGAAGGAGATTT
>NW_024345790.1:0-546 GCF_902729225.1 Pteropus medius | reverse complement strand
AAATATGACCTTCGCCTCTTCGACGGTTGTCGGGTTGAACCCGCCTCCTCTGCATCTGCCCGCGATTGTGAGTGCAACGTCCACAGTTTCCAGCCTCTCGTCAACTTCATGAAGCCCTGTATTTTGGCATTGTGCACACGGTCGCTTTCCAGTCAATTTACATTGCATCCTGGGCCCGCTGTGGGCCATGAGCTAAGACGGACCTGCGAAGCCGCAGGTGCATCAGGCAGAGGTGGTCACGGCGCTCGGCAGGCAGGCGTGTTTGAGTGGGGACCCAACGTGTCCGACGCCTTGCCCTCCCCCCGGCCTCACAGGGAGGGTGACGTGTCCGATGCCTTGCCCTCCCTCCCTCCCCCCGGCCTCACAGGGAGGGTGACACAGAGCGAGTCGGGTGTGCGACCTGCCCTCGGTGGTGGCCGGCGGCCTCTAGCGGGGACCTCATCGGTGCTTCCTTCTCTGCAGGCTGCTCTTCCCGCCAGAGGGCGCTAACCCCCTCCCCTCGAATCTGGACCGGCCAGTGACCGCTTCGACCGACAGAATGCAGCT
>NW_024345789.1:0-1386 GCF_902729225.1 Pteropus medius | reverse complement strand
AACTCACCAGAACGAGACACACAAAGTGGTCATCGCCTTAAGATGGCACTTTTAAAACCGGAAGCCTCTGTGTTGTTGGATTTTGAAATCATACATAGGTCCTACTTGAATACAAGTTAAAACACACACACAGAGTACGTGACCTTAGCGCAAGAGGTTGTGACTGTTTTCAGCCTTCAACCGTTTGACGACCGCCGCGCTGGGCCCTGTGTGGGTGGTCAGTGGAGCCGCCGCGGTTCTTGCCTTCGTGCCGCATACAGCCTTGGCGGGAAGGACAGTTCAGGGACATCTAGTCACACGTCTTGATATTTCCCGTGAAGGAAACAAATAGTGTAGTGGCAGACCAGATGGGTGGGTAGGTGGGGGCCGGCTTTCCGGAGGTGACCGCAGACCTAGGCCTGCACAGCCAGCCTTGGGGAAAAGTGTCATCCCCAGTGCTGGGTGCTGGGGAGTCTGGAGGACCCGGGCTCTGGGCCCAGGGGCCGGAGAAAGAGGCGTCTTCGTGGCTGCTTCGTTTGCCTGCCCGCGCCCTGGTATGGGCAGGGCTGGAGTCTAATTTTGGTAACGGACTTTGGTTTCAAGCCCCATGGGTTACTGATGTTGAACGCGCACCGTTTTTTTGAAGATCGTTTGAGCGATACCTCCCTGACCCCCTGCAGTGAGTTTGAAGAGGAGAAGGTGACGATGCCGATGTCGTAAGCGTGACAGGCCCTTTGTAGTGTGTCGGTCATTTAAATACTTGGCCATCTGGCCCAAGATGGACACCCGTTCACTCTAGGGAATGTTTCCTGCCTTCTTTGGGTGAGCCACAGGTGTCTCTCTGTGCCTTTCCAGCTGTTCACTAACCCATCGCCCTCACTCACTCCCCTCTCGTTTCTGCGAAACCAGGGGCGGTATTTTTAGAGTCCGCTAGGCGCTGTCCAGCATCACAGTGTGGTAGGCTCTGTGTCTGGACTGCTTTGGCCGCCTCTGGCCTCACGTGGCTGCTGGGCCCTTGAAATGTGGCCTGTGTGATTGAGAGGCTACTTTTATTTTTACTTAATTTCATTAAATTTGAGCAGCCACTCGTGGCTGGTGGCTGCCATGTTAGGACAGGTCTGCTGAGAGCCTGGGGCTGGGCCTTGGGGGCCATGGGCTTTGCTGCTAGTGTCTTTGGACATTGTTCAGTTGGTCCAATGTGTCGAAGTGAGGCGTGGTGTTAACCTAGTTCTGTCTCCTCGTTTATTTTGACTGCATTTCTTTTAAAGACACCAGGGGGCAGAATTACTTCGGTTTTGACATTTGAAATAAATCGTGTTGTATTTCTATGTAAATAACGTACAGTTGAGTATAAAGTTGGTAATTGTTGTTTTTGCATTGCTTAAACAGAGATGATGAATTTCACTC
>NW_024345788.1:0-9434 GCF_902729225.1 Pteropus medius | reverse complement strand
GGCCTCCGTGCCTTAGGAGCTTTGCGATCAGCTCTTCGAGCCTTTCATTTCTTCCTTTTGAATGCGTCCACGGGGACCATTACGACCATCCCAGGCAGAAAGGTGAGGGAGAGGGAGGTGTCTGCTTCCGTCCTGAAGTCTGATTTCCACTGCGGAAAGCGGGAAGGAGCCGAGGCCTTAGGAAGGAGCCCCGGGGCCTCTGGGATGAAAAAGAGATCATGCTGAATTGTGGCTCTGGAACGCCCGGTGTCCACACTGCGGGCAGGTGGAGGTGCTAGGAGCGGCCTGTCTTCTGTGGTAGACCAGGGGTCCACGCAGGTTTCCTTCGAAAATCCACCATATACATATATATGCATATATAGATGAACATATATATGCATATATATGTATATGGTAGCTTTGGCAAAAAGCTCTCTGGTGACGTCCATTTCGAGCCAGAATCGCAGACTTCCGAGAAAAGGCTCACTTGCGGCAAATGCACAGGCCTCCCGGGGCCTTGGGGCTCTGTGGGCGATGCTCGGTCATCTGCGGGTACTGGGGTAGCGAAGTTGGAGGAGCACTCACTGACACTTTGAGCTCCTAGAGGTACAAACTACGTCTCATTCGTCTCTGTATCCTCTTGCAGGGTTCACGGCCACCACAGACAGCGTAGCCAGGGATGCTTTGGCCCCTCCGTCCATGGGGGCCGTCACCCGCTGGAAAGAGGTCAGCTGGGAGACACCGCAGACAGCTGTGGGTCTGAATTCGGCCTCCGTGCCTTAGGAGCTTTGCGATCAGCTCTCTGAGCCTTCATTTCTTCATTTTGAATGCGTCCACGGGGACCATCACGACCATCCCAGGCAGAAAGGTGAGGGCGAGGGAGGTGTCTGCTTCCGTCCTGAAGTCTGATTTCCACTGTGGAAAGCGGGAAGGAGCCGAGGCCTTAGGAAGGAGCCCCGGGGCCTCTGGGATGAAAAGAGATCATGCTGAATTGTGGCTCTGGAACGCCCGGTGGCCACACTGCGGGGAGGTGGAGGTGCTAGGAGCTGCCTGTCTGATCTCAAATGTCTAAGGAAAACACAGCCTTTTGTTATAAAAATCACCATATATATATAAATATATATAGAAAGAGAGAGAGAAATCCATAGATACATAGATAGATAGATAGATAGATAGATAGATAGATAGATAGTTAGATAGATAGATGGATAGATAGATAGATATAGAGATATCTATAGATACAGATAAAGATATAGATATAGATATATCTATGGGAGCTCTGGCAAAAAGCACTCTACAGACGGGCATTTTGAGCCAGAATCGCAGACTTCCGAGAAAAGGCTCACTTGCGGCCAATGCACAGCGCTCCCGGGGCCTTGGGCTCTGTGGGCGATGCTCGGTCATCTGCTTGTACTGGGGTACTGAAGTTGGAGGAGCACTCACTGACACTTTGAGCTCCTAGAGGTACAAACTACGTCTCATTCGTCTCTGTATGCTCTTGCAGGGTTCAGGGCCACCCACAGACAGCGTACCCAGGGATGCTTTGGCCCCTGCGTCCATGGCGGCCGCCACCCGCTGGAAAGAGTTCAGTTGGGAGACACTGCAGACAGCTGTGGGTCTGAATTCGGCCTCCGTGCCTTAGGAGCTTTGCGATCAGCTCTTTGAGCCTTTCATTTCTTCCATTTGAATGCGTCCACGGGGACCATTACGACCATCCCAGGCAGAAAGGTGAGGGAGAGGGAGGTGTCTGCTTCCGTCCTGAAGTCTGATTTCCAATGCGGAAAGCAGGAAGGAGCAGAGGCCTTAGGAAGGAGCCCCGGGGCCGCTGGCATGAAAAGAGATCATGCTGAATTGTGGTTCTGGAACGCCCGGTGTCCACACTGCGGGGAGGTGGAGGTGCGAGGAGCGGCCTGTCTTCTGTGGTAGAGCAGGGGTCCACGCAGGTTTCCTTCGAAAATCCACCATATACATATATATGCATATAGATGAACATATATATGCATATATATGTATATGGTAGCTTTGCAAAAAGCTCTCTGGTGACGTCCATTTCGAGCCAGAATCGCAGACTTCCGAGAAAAGGCTCACTTGCGGCAAATGCACAGCCCTCCCGGGGCTTGGGGCTCTGTGGGCGATGCTCGGTCATCTGCTGGTACTGGGGTAGCGAAGTTGGAGGAGCGCTCACTGACACTTTGAGCTCCTAGAGGTCCAAACTACGTCTCATTCGTCTCTGTATCCTCTTGCAGGGTTCACGGCCACCCACAGACAGCGTAGCCAGGGATGCTTTGGCCCCTCCGTCCATGTGGGCCGTCACCCGCTGGAAAGAGGTCAGCTGGGAGACACTGCAGACAGCTGGGGTCTGAATTCGGCCTCCGTGCCTTAGGAGCTTTGCGATCAGCTCTCTGAGCCTTTCATTTCTTCATTTTGAATGCGTCCACGGGGACCATCACGACCATCCCAGGCAGAAAGGTGAGGGCGAGGGAGGTGTCTGCTTCCGCCCTGAAGTCTGATTTCCACTGCGGAAAGCGGGAAGGAGCCGAGGCCTTAGGAAGGAGCCCCGGGGCCTCTGGGATGAAAAGAGATCATGCTGAATTGTGGCTCTGGAACGCCTGGTGTCCACACTGCGGGGAGGTGGAGGTGCTAGGAGCGGCCTGTCTGATCTCAAATGTCTAAGGAAAACACAGCCTTTTGTTATAAAAATCACCATATATATAAATATATATATAGAAAGAGAGAGAGAAATCCATAGATACATAGATAGATAGATAGATAGATAGATAGATAGATAGATAGATAGTTAAATAGATAGATGGATAGATAGATAGATATAGAGATATCTATAGATACACATAAAGATATAGATATAGATATATCTAGGAGAGCTCTGGCAAAAAGCACTCTACAGACGGGCATTTTGAGCCAGAATCGCAGACTTCCGAGAAAAGGCTCACTTGCGGCCAATGCACAGCGCTCCCGGGGCCTTGGGCTCTGTGGGCGATGCTCGGTCATCTGCTTGTACGGGGGTACCGAAGTTGGAGGAGCACTCACTGACACTTTGAGCTCCTAGAGGTACAAAGTACGTCTCATTCGTCTCTGTATCCCCTTGCAGGGTTCACGGCCACCCACAGACAGCGTAGCCAGGGATGCTTTGGCCCCTCCGTCCATGGGGGCCGTCACCCGCTGGAAAGAGGTCAGCTGGGAGACACTGCAGACAGCTGTGGGTCTGAATTCGGCCTCCGTGCCTTAGGAGCTTTGCGATCAGCTCTCTGAGCCTTTCATTTCTTCATTTTGAATGCGTCCACGGGACCATCACGACCATCCCAGGCAGAAAGGTGAGGGCGAGGGAGGTGTCTGCTTCCGTCCTGAAGTCTGATTTCCACTGCGGAAAGCGGGAAGGAGCCGAGGCCTTAGGAAGGAGCCCCGGGGCCTCTGGGATGAAAAGAGATCATGCTGAATTGTGGCTCTGAACGCTTGGTGTCCACACTGCGGGGAGGTGGAGGTGCGAGGAGCGGCCTGTCTTCTGTGGTAGAGCAGGGTCCAGGCAGGTTTCCTTCGAAAATCCACCATATACATATATATGCATATAGATGAACATATATATGCATATATATGTATATGGTAGCTTTGGCAAAAAGCTCTCTGGTGACGTCCATTTCGAGCCAGAATCGCAGACTTCCAAGAAAAGGCTCACTTGCTGCAAATGCACAGCCCTCCCGGGGCCTTGGGGCTCTGTGGGCGATGCTCGGTCATCTGCGGGTACTGGGGTAGCGAAGTTGGAGGAGCACTCACTGACACTTTGAGCTCCTAGAGGTACAAACTACGCCTCATTCGTCTCTGTATCCTCTTGCAGGGTTCACGGCCACCCACAGACAGCGTAGCCAGGGATGCTTTGGCCCCTCCGTCCATGGGGGCCGTCACCCGCTGGAAAGAGGTCAGTTGGGAGACACTGCAGACAGCTGTGGGTCTGAATTCGGCCTCCGTGCCTTAGGAGCTTTGCGATCAGCTCTCTGAGCCTTTCATTTCTTCATTTTGAATGCATCCACGGGGACCATCGCCACCATCCCAGGCAGAAAGGTGAGGGCGAGGGAGGTGTCTGCTTCCGTCCTGAAGTCTGATTTCCACTGCGGAAAGCGGGAAGGAGCCGAGGCCTTAGAAGGAGCCCCGGGGCCTCTGGGATGAAAAGAGATCATGCTGAATTGTGGCTCTGGAACGCCCGGTGTCCACACTGCGGGGAGGTGGAGGTGCGAGGAGCGGCCTGTCTGATCTTCAAATGTTCAAGGAAAACACAGCCTTTGTTATAAATTCATATATAAATATATATATAGAAAGAGAGAGAGAAAATCCATAGATACATAGATAGATAGACAGATAGATAGATAGATAGATAGTTAGATAGATAGATGGATAGATAGATAGATATAGAGATATCTATAGATACACATAAAGATATAGATATAGATATATCTAGGGGAGCTTTGGCAAAAAGCACTCTACAGACGGGCATTTTGAGCCAGAATCGCAGACTTCCGAGAAAAGGCTCACTTGCGGCCAATGCACAGCGCTCCCGGGGCCTTGGGCTCTGTGGGCGATGCTCGGTCATCTGTTTGTACTGGGGTACCGAAGTTGGAGGAGCACTCACTGACACTTTGAGCTCCTAGAGGTACAAACTACGTCTCATTCGTCTCTGTATCCTCTTGCAGGGTTCACGGCCACCACAGACAGCGTAGCCAGGGATGCTTTGGCCCCTCCGTCCATGGGGGCCGTCACCCGCTGGAAAGAGGTCAGCTGGGAGACACTGCAGACAGCTGTGGGTCTGAATTGGCCTCCGTGCCTTAGGAGCTTTGCGATCAGCTCTCTGAGCCTTTCATTTCTTCATTTTGAATGCGTCCACGGGGACCATCACGACCATCCCAGGCAGAAAGGTGAGGGCTAGGAGGTGTCTGCTTCCGCCCCGAAGTCTGATTTCCCACTGCTGAAAGTGGAAGGAGCCGAGGTTTTAGAAGGAGCCCCCTGGGCCTCTGGGATGAAAAGAGATCATGCTGAATTGTGGCTCTGGAACGCCCGGTGTCCACACTGCGGGGAGGTGGAGGTGCGAGGAGCGGCCTGTCTCCTGTGGTAGAGCAGGGGTCCACGCAGGTTTCCTTCGAAAATCCACCATATACATATATATGCATATAGATGAACAGATATATGCATATATATGTATATGGTAGCTTTGGCAAAAAGCTCTCTGGTGATGTCCATTTCGAGCCAGAATCGCAGACTTCCGAGAAAAGGCTCACTTGCGGCAAATGCACAGCCCTCCCGGGGCCTTGGGGCTCTGTGGGCGATGCTCGGTCATCTGCGGGTACTGGGGTAGCGATGTTGGAGGAGCACTCACTGACACTTGGAGCTCCTAGAGGTACAAACTACGTCTCATTCGTCTCTGTATCCTCTTGCAGGGTTCACGGCCACCCACAGACAGCGTAGCCAGGGATGCTCTGGCCCCTCCGTCCATGGCGGCCGTCACCCGCTGGAAAGAGGTCAGTTGGGAGACACTGCAGACAGTTGTGGGTCTGAATTCGGCCTCCGTGCCTTAGGAGCTTTGCGATCAGCTCTCTGAGCCTTTCATTTCTTCATTTTGAATGCGTCCACGGGGACCATCACGACCATCCCAGGCAGAAAGGTGAGGGCGAGGGAGGTGTCTGCTTCCGCCCTGAAGTCTGATTTCCACTGCGGAAAGCGGGAAGGAGCCGAGGCCTTAGGAAGGAGCCCCGGGGCCTCTGGGATGAAAAGAGATCATGCTCAATTGTGGCTCTGGAACGCCCTGTGTCCACCCTCCGGGGAGGTGGAGGTGCTGGGAGCGGCCCGTCTTCTCTGCTAGACCAGGGTCCACACAGGTTTCCTTCGAAAATCCACCATATACATATATATGCATATAGATGAATATATATATGCATATATATGTATATGGTAGCTTTGGCGAAAAGCTCTCTGGTGACGTCCATTTTGAGCCAGAATCGCAGACTTCCGAGAAAAGGCTCACTTGCTGCAAATGCACTGCCCTCCCGGGGCCTTGGGGCTCTGTGGGCCATGCCCGGTCATCTGCGGGTACTGGGGTGGCGAAGTTGGAGGAGCACTCACTGACACTTTGAGCTCCTAGAGGTACAAACTACGTGTCATTCGTCTCTGCATCCTCTTGCAGGGTTCAGGGCCGCCCACAGACAGCGTACCAGGGGATGCTTTGGCCCCTCCGTCCATGGGGCTGCCACCCGCTGGAAAGAGGTCACTGGGACACTGCAAGACAGCTGTGGGTCTGAATTCGGCCTCCGTGCTCCTTAGGAGCTTTAAGGACGCCTGAGCCTTTTCTATTTTCATTTTGACTGTGTCCACGGGGACCATCACGACCATCCCAGGCAGAAAGGTGAGGGCGAGGGAGGTGTCTGCTTCCGTCCTGAAGTCTGATTTCCACTGCGGAAAGCGGGAAGGAGCTGAGGCCTTAGGAAGGAGCCCCGGGGCGTCTGGGATGAAAAGAGATCATGCTGAATTGTGGCTCTGGAACGCCCGGTGTCCACACTGCGGGGAGGTGGAGGTGCTAGAGCGGCCTGTTGGATCTCAAATGTCTAGGGAAAACACAGCCTTTTGTTATAAAAATCACCATATATATATAAATATATATATAGAAAGAGAGAGAGAAATCCAGATACATAGATAGATAGATAGATAGATAGTTAGATAGATAGATGGATAGATAGATAGATATAGAGATATCTATAGATACAGATAAAGATATAGATATAGATATATCTAGGGGAGCTCTACAAAAAGCACTTTACAGACGTCCATTTTGAGCCAGAATGCAGACTTCCGAGAAAAGGCTCACTTGCGGCCAATGCACAGCCCTCCCGGGGCCTTGGGGCTCTGTGGGCGATGCTCGGTCATCTGCGGGTACTGGGGTAGCGAAGTTGGAGGAGCACTCACTGACACTTTGAGCTCCTAGAGGTGCAAACTACGTCTCATTCGTCTCTGTATCCTCTTGCAGGGTTCACGGCCACCCACAGAGAGCGTAGCCAGGGATGCTTTGGCCCCTCCGTCCATGGGGGCCGTCACCCGCTGGAAAGAGGTCAGCTGGGAGACACTGCAGACAGCTGTGGGTCTGAATTCGGCCTCCGTGCCTTAGGAGCTTTGCGATCAGCTCTCTGAGCCTTTCATTTCTTCATTTTGAATGCGCCCACGGGGACCATGACGACCATCCCAGGCAGAAAGGTGAGGGCGAGGGAGGTGTCTGCTTCCGTCCTGAAGTCTGATTTCCACTGCGGAAAGCGGGAAGGAGCCGAGGCCTTAGGAAGGAGCCCCGGGGCCTCTGGGATGAAAAGAGATCATGTTGAATTGTGGTTCTGGAACGCCTGGTGTCCACACTGCGGGGAGGTGGAGGTGCTAGGAGCGGCCTGTCTTCTGTGGTAGACCAGGGGTCCACGCAGGTTTCCTTCGAAAATCCACCATATACATATATATATGGATATATATGTATATGGTAGCTTTGGCAAAAAGCTCTGGTGACGTCCATTTTGAGCCTGAATCGCAGACTTCCCAGAAAAGTCTCACTTGCGGCAAATGCACAGCCCTCCCGGGGCCTTGGGGCTCTGTGGGCGATGCTCGGTCTTCTGCGGAGACTGGGGTACCGAAGTTGGAGGAGCACTCACTGACACTTTGAGCTCCTAGAGGTACAAACTACGTCTCATTCGTCTCTGTATGCCCTTGCAGGGTTCAGGGCCACCCACAGACAGCGAACCCAGGGATGCTTTGGCCCCTGCGTGCATGGCGGCCGTCACCCGCTGGAAAGAGTTCAGTTGGGAGACACTGCAGACAGCTGTTGGTCTGAATTCGGCCTCCGTGCCTTAGGAGCTTTGCGATCAGCTCTTTGAGCCTTTCATTTCCTCCTTTTGAATGCGTCCACGGGGACCATTACGACCATCCCAGGCAGAAAGGTGAGGGAGAGGGAGGTGTCTGCTTCCGTCCTGAAGTCTGATTTCCACTGCGAAAGCGGGAAGGAGCCGAGGCCTTAGGAAGGAGCCCCGGGGCCTCTGGGATGAAAAGAGATCATGCTGAATTGTGGCTCTTGAACGCCCGGTGTCCACACTGCGGGGAGGTGGAGGTGCGAGGAGCGGCCTGTCTTCTGTGGTAGAGCAGGGTCCAGGCAGGTTTCCTTCGAAAATCCACCATATACATATATATGCATATAGATGAACATATATATGCATATATATGTATATGGTAGCTTTGGCAAAAAGCTCTCTGGTGACGTCCATTTCGAGCCAGAATCGCAGACTTCCGAGAAAAGGCTCACTTGCGGCCAATGCACAGCCCTCCCGGGGCCTTGGGGCTCTGTGGGCGATGTTCGGTCATCTGCGGGTACTGGGGTAGCTAAGTTGGAGGAGCACTCACTGACACTTTGAGCTCCTAGAGGTACAAACTACGTCTCATTCGTCTCTGTATCCTCTTGCAGGTTCACGGCCACCCACAGACAGCGTAGCCAGGGATGCTTTGGCCCCTCCGTCCATGGGGGCCGTCACCCGCTGGAAAGAGGTCAGCTGGGAGACACTGCAGACAGCTGTGGGTCTGAATTCGGCCTCCGTGCCTAGGAGCTTTGCGATCAGCTCTCTGAGCCTTTCATTTCTTCATTTTGAATGCGTCCACGGGGACCATCACGACCATCCCAGGCAGAAACGTGAGGGCGAGGGAGGTGTCTGCTTCCGTCCTGAAGTCTGATTTCCACTGCGGAAAGCGGGAAGGAGCCGAGGCCTTAGGAAGGAGCCCTGGGGCCTCTTGGATGAAAAGAGATCATGCTGAATTGTGGCTCTGGAACGCCCGGTGTCCACACTGCGGGGAGGTGGAGGTGCGAGGAGCGGCCTGTCTTCTGTGGTAGAGCAGGGGTCCACGCAGGTTTCCTTCGAAAATCCACCATATACATATATATGTATATAGATGAACATATATATGCATATATATGTATATGGTAGCTTTGGCAAAAGCTCTCTGGTGACGTCCATTTCGAGCCAGAATCGCAGACTTCCGAGAAAAGGCTCACTTGCGGCAAATGCACAGCCCTCCCGGGGCCTTGGGGCTCTGTGGGCGATGCTCGGTCATCTGCGGGTACTGGGGTAGCGAAGTTGGAGGAGCACTCACTGACACTTTGAGCTCCTAGAGGTACAAACTACGTCTCATTCGTCTCTGTATCCTCTTGCAGGGTTCACGGCCACCTACAGACAGCGTAGCCAGGGATGCTTTGGCCCCTCCGTCCATGGGGGCCGTCACCCGCTGGAAAGAGGTCAGCTGGGAGACACTGCAGACAGCTGGGGTCTGAATTCGGCCTCCGTGCCTTAGGAGCTTTGCGATCAGCTCTCTGAGCCTTTCATTTCTTCATTTTGAATGCGTCCACGGGGACCACCACGACCATCCCAGGCAGAAAGGTGAGG
>NW_024345787.1:0-432 GCF_902729225.1 Pteropus medius | reverse complement strand
ATTTTTTTTAAATGTAGATGTTTAAATTATGCTGTAATTCTTCTGTTCCCACTGGGATATGTTTTCATTTTTTAAAACTTACTAGGAATCAAAAAAAAAAAAGTTATTAACCGAGATCTCTTTTGATGGCTCAGGAACTCTTCAGTGCGCCCAGAGTTCTTTGAGTACAGTATTCTGTGAACTAAGATGACTGGATTCATTTAGGCCTTTATCTAGAAAGAACCCAGATACTTTCTTCCCCTGGTGCTGGAACAGCACCCTGGAAGAATTAACACTAGGAGGATGGTTGCTTTCTATTCACCTCCTGAAGCATCAGGCTGAGATGCTGACTTACCAACTCAAATACACCATTTGACAAAACCAAAATATATCACATATGTCCTTTATGAAGTAATGGCAGGGGAGCTTCCCAAACTAAATACAAATTCAAAG
>NW_024345786.1:0-9915 GCF_902729225.1 Pteropus medius | reverse complement strand
TTTCGAGCCAGAATGGCAGACTTCAGAGAAAAGGCTCACTTGCGGCAAATGCACAGCCCTCCCGGGGCCTTGGGGCTCTGTGGGCGATGCTCGGTCATCTGCGGGTACTGGGTACCGAAGTTGGAGGAGCACTCACTGACACTTTGAGCTCCTAGAGGTACAAACTACGTCTCATTCGTCTCTGTATCCTCTTGCAGGGTTCAGGGCCACCCACAGACAGCGTAGCCAGGGATACTTTGGCCCCTCCGTCCATGGGGGCCGTCACCCGCTGGAAAGAGGTCAGCTGGGAGACACTGCAGACAGCTGTGGGTCTGAATTCGGCCTCCGTGCCTTAGGAGCTTCGCGATCAGCTCTCTGAGCCTTTCATTTCTTCATTTTGAATGCGTCCACGGGGACCATCACGACCATCCCAGGCAGAAAGGTGAGGGCGAGGGAGGTGTCTGCTTCCGTCCTGAGAGTCTGATTTCCACTGCGGAGAAGGGAAGGCAGAGGCATGGAAGGAGCAGGGCCTCTGGGATGAAAAGAATCCTTGCTGAATTGTGGCTCCTGGAACGCCCGGTGTCCACACTGCGGGAGGTGGAGGTGCGAGGCAGCCTGTCTTCAGCCAGTGAGCAGGGGTCCAGGCAGGTTTCCTTAGAAAATCCTCCATATACATATATATGCATATAGATGAACATATATATGCATATATATGTATATGGTAGCTTTGGCAAAAAGCTCTCTGGTGACGTCCATTTCGAGCCAGAATCGCAGACTTCCGAGAAAAGGCTCACTTGCGGCAAATGCACAGCCCTCGGGGCCTTGGGGCTCTGTGGGCGATGCTCGGTCATCTGCGGGTACTGGGGTAGCGAAGTTGGAGGAGCACTCACTGACACTTTGAGCTCCTAGAGGTACAAACTACGTCTCATTCGTCTCTGTATCCTCTTGCAGGGTTCAAAGCCACCCACAGACAGCGTAGCCAGGGATGCTTTGGCCCCTCCGTCCATGGGGGCCGTCACCCGCTGGAAAGAGGTCAGCTGGGAGACACTGCAGACAGCTGTGGGTCTGAATTCGGGCTCCGTGCCTTAGGAGCTTCGCGATCAGCTCTCTGAGCCTTTCATTTCTTCATTTTGAATGCGTCCACGGGGACCATCACGACCATCCCAGGCAGAAAGGTGAGGGCGAGGGAGGTGTCTGCTTCCGTCCTGAAGTCTGATTTCCACTGCGGAAAGCGGGAAGGAGCCGAGGCCTTAGGAAGGAGGCCCGGGGCCTCTGGGATGAAAAGAGATCATGCTGAATTGTGGCTCTGGAACGCCCGGTGTCCACACTGCGGGGAGGTGGAGGTGCTAGGAGCGGCCTGTCTGATCTCAAATGTCTAAGGAAAACACAGCCTTTTGTTATAAAAATCACCATATATATATAAATATATATATAGAAAAAGAGAGAGAAATCCATAGATACATAGATAGATAGATAGATAGATAGATAGATAGATAGATAGTTAGATAGATAGATGGATAGATAGATAGATATAGAGATATCTATAGATGCACATAAAGATATAGATATAGATATATCTAGGGGAGCTCTGGCAAAAAGCACTCTACAGACGGGCATTTTGAGCCAGAATCGCAGACTTCCGAGAAAAGGCTCACTTGCGGACAATGCACAGCGCTCCCGGGGCCTTGGGCTCTGTGGGCGATGCTCGGTCATCTGCTTGTACTGGGGTACCGAAGTTGGAGGAGCACTCACTGACACTTTGAGCTCCTAGAGGTACAAACTACGTCTCATTCGTCTCTGTATCCTCTTGCAGGGTTCAGGGCCACCTACAGACAGCGTACCCAGGGATGCTTTGGCCCCTCCGTCCATGGCGGCCGTCACCCGGTGGGAAGACTTCAGTTGGGAGGCACTGCAGACAGCTGTGGGTCTGAATTCGGCCTCCGTGCCTTAGGAGCTTTGCGATCAGCTCTCTGAGCCTTTCATTCTTCATTTTGAATGCGTCCACGGGGACCATTGCGACCATCCCAGGCAGAAAGGTGAGGGCGAGGGAGGTGCCTGCTTCCGTCCTGAAGTCTGATTTCCACTGCGGAAAGCGGGAAGGAGCCGAGGCCTTAGGAAGGAGCCCCGGGGCCTCTGGGATGAAAAGAGATCATGCTGAATTGTGGCTCTGGAACGCCCGGTGTCCACACTGCGGGGAGGTGGAGGTGTGAGGAGCGGCCTGTCTCCTGTGGTAGAGCAGGGGTCCACGCAGGTTTCTTTCGAAAATCCACCATATACATATATATGCATATAGATGAACATATATATGCATATATATGTATATGGTAGCTTTGGCAAAAAGTTCTCTGGTGACGTCCATTTTGAGCCAGAATCGCAGACTTCCGAGAAAAGGCTCACTTGCGGCTAATGCACAGCCCTCCCGGGGCCTTGGGGCTCTGTGGGCGATGCTCGGTCATCTGCGGGTACTGGGGTAGCGAAGTTGGAGGAGCACTCACTGACACTTTGAGCTCCTTGAGGTACAAACTACGTCTCATTCGTCTCTGTATCCTCTTGCAGGGTTCACGGCCACCCACAGACAGCGTAGCCAGGGATGCTTTGGCCCCTCCGTCCATGGGGGCCGTCACCCGCTGGAAAGAGGTCAGCTGGTAGACACTGCATACAGCTGTGGGTCTGAATTCGGCCTCCGTGCCTTAGAAGCTTTGCGATCAGCTCTCTGAGCCTTTCATTCCTTCATTTTGAATGCGTCCACGGGGACCATTACGACCATCCCAGGCAGAAAGGTGAGGGCGAGGGAGGTGTCTGCTTCCGTCCTGAAGTCTGATTTCCACTGCGGAAAGCTGGAAGGAGCCGAGGCCTTAGGAAGGAGCCCTGGGGCCTCTGGGATGAAAAGAGATCATGCTGAATTGTGGCTCTGGAACGCCCGGTGTCCACACTGCGGGGAGGTGGAGGTGCGAGAGCGGCCTGTCTTCTGTGGTAGAGCAGGGGTCCACGCAGGTTTCCTTCGAAAATCCACCATATACATATATATGCATATAGATGAACATATATATGCATATATATGTATATGGTAGCTTTGGCAAAAAGCTCTCTGGTGACGTCTATTTTGAGCCAGAATCGCAGACTTCCGAGAAAAGGCTCACTTGCGGCAAATGCACAGCCCTCCCGGGGCCTTGGGGCTCTGTGGGCGATGCTCGGTCATCTGCGGGTACTGGGGTAGCGAAGTTGGAGGAGCACTCACTGACACCTTGAGCTCCTAGAGGTACAAACTACGTCTCATTCGTCTGTGTATCCTCTTGCAGGGTTCACGGCCACCCGCAGACAGCGTAGCCAGGGATGCTTTGGCCCCTCCGTCCATGGGGGCCGTCACCCGCTGGAAAGAGGTCAGCTGGGAGACACTGCAGACAGCTGTGGGTCTGAATTCGGCCTCCGTGCCTTAGGAGCTTGCGATCAGCTCTCTGAGCCTTTCATTTCTTCATTTTGAATGCGTCCACGGGGACCATCACCACCATCCCAGGCAGAAAGGTGAGGGCGAGGGAGGTGTCTGCTTCCGTCCTGAAGTCATATTTCCACTGCGGAAAGCGGGAAGGAGCCGAGGCCTTAGGAAGGAGCCCCGGGGCCTCTGGGATGAAAAGAGATCATGCTGAATTGTGGCTCTGGAACGCCCGGAGTCCACACTGCGGGGAGGTGGAGGTGCTAGGAGCGGCCTGTCTGATCTCAATGTCTAAGGAAAACACAGCCTTTTGTTATAAAAATCACCATATATATATAAATACATATATAGAAAGAGAGAGAGAAATCCATAGATACATAGATAGATAGATAGATAGATAGTTAGATAGATAGATGGATAGATAGATAGATATAGAGATATCTATAGATACAGATAAAGATATAGATATAGATATATCTAGGGGAGCTCTGGCAAAAAGCACTCTACAGACGTGCATTTGGAGCCAGAATCGCAGATTTCCGAGAAAAGGCTCACTTGCGGCCAATGCACAGCCCTCCCGGGGCCTTGGGGCTCTGTGGGCGATGCTCGGTCATCTGCGGGTACTGGGGTACCGAAGTTGGAGGAGCACTCACTGACACTTTGAGCTCCTAGAGGTACAAACTACGTCTCATTCGTCTCTGTATCCTCTTGCAGGGTTCAGGGCCACCCAAGACAGCGTAGCCAGGGATGCTTTGGCCCCTCCGTCCATGGCGGCCGTCACCCGGTGGGAAGACTTCAGTTGGGAGGCACTGCAGACAGCTGTGGGTCTGAATTCGGCCTCCGTGCCTTAGGAGCTTTGCGATCAGCTCTCTGAACCTTTCATTCTTCATTTTGAATGCGTCCACGGGGACCATTACGACCATCCCAGGCAGAAAGGTGAGGGCGAGGGAGGTGTCTGCTTCCGTCCTGAAGTCTGATTTCCACTGCGGAAAGCGGGAAGGAGCCGAGGCCTTAGGAAGGAGCCCCGGGGCCTCTGGGACGAAAAGAGATCATGCTGAATTGTGGCTCTGGAACGCCCGGTGTCCACACTGCGGGGAGGGGGAGGTGTGAGGAGCGGCCTGTCTTCTGTGGTAGAGCAGGGGTCCACGCAGGTTTCCTTCGAAAATCCACCATATACATATGTATGCATATAGATGAACATATATATGCATATATATGTATATGGTAGCTTTGGCAAAAGCTCTCTGGTGACGTCCATTTTGAGCCAGAATCGCAGACTTCCGAGAAAAGGCTCACTTGCGGCAAATGCACAGCCCTCCCGGGGCCTTGGGGCTCTGTGGGCGATGCTCGGTCATCTGCGGGTACTGGGGTAGCGAAGTTGGAGGAGCACTCACTGACATTTTGAGCTCGTAGAGGTCCAAACTACGTCTCATTCGTCTCTGTATCCTCTTGCAGGGTTCATGGCCACCCACAGACAGCGTAGCCAGGGATGCTTTGGCCCCTCCGTCCATGGGGGCCGTCACCCGCTAGAAAGAGGTCAGCTGGGAGACACTGCAGACAGCTGTGGGGCTGAATTCGGCCTCCGTGCCTTAGGAGCTTTGCGATCAGCTCTCTGAGCCTTTCATTTCTTCATTTTGAATGCGTCCACGGGGACCATCACCACCATCCCAGGCAGAAAGGTGAGGGCGAGGGAGGTGTCTGCTTCCGTCCTGAAGTCTGATTTCCACTGCGGAAAGCGGGAAGGAGCCGAGGCCTTAGGAAGGAGCCCCGGGGCCTCTGGGATGAAAAGAGATCATGCTGAATTGTGGCTCTGAACGCCCGGTGTCCACACTGCGGGGAGGTGGAGGTGCGAGGAGGGGCCTGTCTTCTGTGGAAGAGCAGGGGTCCAGGCAGGTTTCCTTCGAAAATCCACCATATACATATATATGCATATAGATGAACATATATATGCATATATATGTATATGGTAGCTTTGCAAAAAGCTCTCTGGTGACGTCCATTTTGAGCCAGAATCGCAGACTTCCGAGAAAAGGCTCACTTGCGGCAAATGCACAGCCCTCCCCGGGCCTTGGGGCTCTGTGGGCCATGCCCGGGCATCTGCGGGTACTGGGGTGGCGACGTTGGAGGAGCACTCACTGACACTTTGAGCTCCTAGTGGTACAGACTACGTGTCATTCGTCTCTGCATCCTCTTGCAGGGGTCAGTGCCGCCCACAGACAGCGTACCCGAGGATGCTTTGCCCCTCCGTCCATGGGGCCGAAACCCGCTGGAAAGAGGTCAGCTGGGAGACACCGCAGACAGCTGTGGGTCTGAATTCGGCCTCCGTGCCTTAGGAGCTTTGCGATCAGCTCTCTGAGCCTTTCATTTCTTCATTTTGAATGCCTCCACGGGGACCATCACGACCATTCCAGGCAGAAAGGTGAGGGCGAGGGAGGTGTCTGCTTCCGTCCTGAAGTCTGATTTCCACTGTGGAAAGCGGGAAGGAGCCGAGGCCTTAGGAAGGAGCCCCGGGGCCTCTGGGATGAAAAGAGATCATGCTGAATTTTGGCTCTGGAACGCCCGGTGTCCACACTGCGGGGAGGTGGAGGTGCTAGGAGCCGCCTGTCTGATCTCAAATGTCTAAGGAAAACACAGCCTTTTGTTATAAAAATCAGCATATATATATAAATATATATATAGAAAGAGAGAGAGAAATCCATAGATACATAGATAGATAGATAGATAGATAGATAGATAGATAGTTAGATAGATAGATGGATAGATAGATAGACATAGAGATATCTATAGATACAGATAAAGATATAGATATAGATATATCTAGGGGAGGTCTGGCAAAAAGCACTCTACAGACGTGCATTTTGAGCCAGAATCGCAGACTTCCGAGAAAAGGCTCACTTGCGGCAAATGCACAGCCCTCCCGGGGCCTTGGGGCTCTGTGGGCCATGCCCGGTCATCTGCGGGTACTGGGGTGGCGAAGTAGGAGGAGCACTCACGACACTTTGAGCTCCTAGAGGCTGTAAACTACGTCCTTATCTGTCTCTGTATCCTCTTGCAGGGTTCAGGGGCCACCCACAGACAGCGTAGCCAGGGATGCTTTGGCCCCTCTCGGCCCATGGGGCCGCCACCCGGCTGGAAAGAGAGGTCAGTTGGGAGAGACACTGCAGACAGTTGGTCTGAATTCCTGGCCTCCGTGCCTTTTAGGAGCTTTGCGATCAGCTCTTTGAGCCTTTCATTTCTTTATTTTGAATGCGTCCACGGGGACCACTACGACCATCCCAGGGAGAAAGGTGAGGGAGAGGGAGGTGTCTGCTTCCGTCCTGAAGTCTGATTTCCACTGCGGAAAGCGGGAAGGAGCCGAGGCCTTAGGAAGGAGCCCCGGGGCCTCTGGGATGAAAAGAGATCATGCTGGATTGTGGCTCTGGAACGCCCGGTGTCCACACTGCCGGGAGGTGGAGGTGCTAGGAGCGGCCTGTCTTCTGTGGTAGACCAGGGGTCCACGCAGGTTTCCTTCGAAAATCCACCATATACATATATATGCATATAGATGAACATATATATGCATATATATGTATATGGTAGTTTTGGCAAAAAGCTCTCTGGTGACGTCCATTTTGAGCCAGAATCGCAGACTTCCGAGAAAAGGCTCACTTGCGGCAAATGCACAGCCCTCCCGGGGCCTTGGGGCTCTGTGGGCTATGCTCGGTCTTCTGCGGAGACTGGGGTACCGAAGTTGGAGGAGCACTCACTGACACTTTGAGCTCCTAGAGGTACAAACTACGTCTCATACGTCTCTGTATCCTCTTGCAGGGTTCACGGCCACCCACAGACAGCGTAGCCAGGGATGCTTTGGCCCCTCCGTCCATGGGGGCCGTCACCCGCTGGAAAGAGGTCAGCTGGGAGACACTGCAGACAGCTGTGGGTCTGAATTCGGCCTCCGTGCCTTAGGAGCTTTGCGATCAGCTCTCTGAGCCTTTCATTTCTTCATTTTGAATGCGTCCACGGGACCATCACGACCATCCCAGGCAGAAAGGTGAGGGCGAGGGAGGTGTCTGCTTCCGTCCTGAAGTCTGATTTCCACTGCGGAAAGCGGGAAGGAGCCGAGGCCTTAGGAAGGAGCCCCGGGGCCTCTGGGATGAAAAGAGATCATGCTGAATTGTGCTCTGGAACGCCCGGTGTCCACACTGCGGGGAGGTGGAGGTGCTAGGAGCGGCCTGCCTTCTGTGGTAGACCAGGTGTCCTCGCAGGTTTCCTTCTAAAATCCACCATATACATATATATGCATATAGATGAACATATATATGCATATATATGTATATGGTAGCTTTGGCAAAAAGCGCTCTGGTGACGTCCATTTCGCGCCAGAATCGCAGACTTCCGAGAAAAGGCTCACTTGCGGCAAATGCACAGCCCTCCCGGGGCCTTGGGGCTCTGTGGGCGATGCTCGGTCATCTGCGGGTACTGGGGTAGCGAAGTTGGAGGAGCACTCACTGACACTTTGAGCTCCTAGAGGTACAAAGTACGTCTCATTCGTCTCTGTATCCTCTTGCAGGGTTCACGCCACCCACAGACAGCGTAGCCAGGGATGCTTTGGCCCCTCCGTCCATGGGGGCCGTCACCCGCTGGAAAGAGGTCAGGTGGGAGACACTGCAGACAGCTGTGGGTCTGAATTCGGCCTCCGTGCCTTAGGAGTTTTGCGATCAGCTCTCTGAGCCTTTCATTTCTTCATTTTGAATGCGTCCACGGGGACCATCACGACCATCCCAGGCAGAAAGGTGAGGGCGAGGGAGGTGTCTGCTTCCGTCCTGAAGTCTGATTTCCACTGCGGAAAGCGGAAGGAGCCGAGGCCTTAGGAAGGAGCCCCGGGGCCTCTGGGATGAAAAGAGATCATGCTGAATTGTGGCTCTGGAACGCCCGTGTCCACACTGCGGGGAGGTGGAGGTGCGAGGAGCGGCCTGTCTGATCTCAAATGTCTAAGGAAAACACAGCTCTTTGTTTATAAAATCACCCATATATATAAATATATATATAGAAAGAGAGAGAGAGAAATCCATAGATACATAGATAGATAGATAGATAGATAGATAGATAGATAGATAGATAGATAGATGGATAGATAGATAGATATAGAGATATATATAGATACAGATAAAGATATAGATATAGATATATCTAGGGGAGCTCTGGCAAAAAGCACTCTACAGACGGGCATTTTGAGCCAGAATCGCAGACTTCCGAGAAAAGGCTCACTTGCGGCCAATGCACAGCCCTCCCGGGGCCTTGGGGCTCTGTGGGCGATGCTCGGTCTTCTGCGGAGACTGGGGTACCGAAGTTGGAGGAGCACTCACCGACACTTTGAGCTCCTAGAGGTACAAACTACGTCTCATTCGTCTCTGTATGCTCTTGCAGGGTTCAGGGCCACCCACAGACAGCGTACCCAGGGATGCTTTGGCCCCTGCGTCCATGGCGGCCGTCACCCGCTGGAAAGAGTTCAGTTGGGAGACACTGCAGACAGCTGTGGGTCTGAATTCGGCCTCCGCGCCTTAGGAGCTTTGCGATCAGCTCTTTGAGCCTTTCATTTCTTCATTTTGAATGTGTCCACGGGGACCATTACGACCATCCCAGGCAGAAAGGTGAGGGAGAGGGAGTTGTCTGCTTCCGTCCTGAAGTCTGATTTCCACTGCGGAAAGCGGGAAGGAGCCGAGGCCTTAGGAAGGAGCCCCGGGCCCTCTGGGATGAAAAGAGATCATGCTGAATTGTGGCTCTGGAACGCCCGGTGTCCACACTGCGGGGAGGTGGAGGTGCGAGGAGTGGCCTGTCTCCTGTGGTAGAGCAGGGTTCCAGGCAGGTTTCCTTCGAAAATCCACCATATACATATATATGCATATAGATGAACATATATATGCATATATATGTATATGGTAGCTTTGGCAAAAAGCTCTCTGGTGACATCCATTTCGAGCCAGAATCGCAGACTTCCGAGAAAAGGCTCACTTGCGGTAAATGCACAGCCCTCCCGGGGCCTTGGGGCTCTGTGGGCGATGCTCGGTCATCTGCGGGTACTGGGTAGCGAAGTTGGAGGAGCACTCACTGACACTTTGAGCTCCTAGAGGTACAAACTACGTCTCATTCGTCTCTGTATCCTCTTGCAGGGTTCACGGCCACCCACAGACAGCGTAGCCAGGGATGCTTTGGCCCCTCCGTCCATGGGGCCGTCACCCGCTGGAAAGAGGTCAGCTGGGAGACACTGCAGACAGCTGTGGGTCTGAATTCGGCCTCCGTGCCTTAGGAGCTTTGCGATCAGCTCTTGGAGCCTTTCATTTCTTCATTTTGAATGCGTCCACGGGGACCATTACGACCATCCCAGGCAGAAAGGTGAGGGAGAGGGAGGTGTCTGTTTCAGTCCTGAAGTCTGATTTCCACTGCGGAAAGCGGGAAGTAGCCGAGGCCTTAGGAAGGAGCCCCGGGGCCTCTGGGATGAAAAGAGATCATGCTGAATTGTGGCTCTG
>NW_024345785.1:0-443 GCF_902729225.1 Pteropus medius | reverse complement strand
CACCCGCTGGAAAGAGTTCAGTTGGGAGACACTGCATACAGCTGTGGGTCTGAATTCGGCCTCCGTGCCTTAGGAGCTTTGCGATCAGCTCTTTGAGCCTTTCATTTCTTCCTTTTGAATGCGTCCACGGGGACCATTACGACCATCCCAGGCAGAAAGGTGAGGGAGAGGGAGGTGTCTGCTTCCGTCCTCAAGTCTGATTTCCACGGCGGAAAGCGGGAAGGACCCGAGGCCTTAGGAAGGATCCCCGGGGCCTCTGGGATGAAAAGAGATCATGCTGAATTGTGGCTCTGGAACGCCCGGTGTCCACACTGCGGGAAGGTGGAGGTGCTAGGAGCGGCCTGTCTTCTGTGGTAGACCAGGGGTCCACGCAGGTTTCCTTCGAAAATCCACCATATACATATATATGCATATAGATGAACATATATATGCATATATATGTA
>NW_024345784.1:0-679 GCF_902729225.1 Pteropus medius | reverse complement strand
TCTGTTTGTTTGTCCTGTTCATTTGTTGCTTTTAGGTTTATATCGCACATGTAAGCGATATTATGTGATTCTCAACTTTTTCTGTCTGGCTTATTTCGCTTAGCATGATTATCTCGAGGTCTATCCATGTTGTCACAAATGGCACTATTTCATCTCTTCTTATGGCTGAGTAATATTCCATTGTATATATGTAGTACAGATTCTTTAGCCAAGAATCTATCGTAGGACACTTCAGTTGCTTCCATGTCCTGGTCACTGTGAATAAAGCTGCTATGAACATCGGTGTGCAAATATCTTTTCGGATATGGGTTTTCAAGTCTACAAAAGTAATTTTTTACTGAACTAGAATAAATAATTCTAATATATGTGTATAGAACTACAAAAGATCCTGAATAATGAAAGCAATCTTGAGAAAAGAATAAAGTTGGATGTATCATGCTACCAGGTATCATGATACTATACTACAAGGGCATAGTAATTAAAGCAACATTCTAATGGCATAAAAACATGTACATAGATCTATGGAACAGAATAGAAATCCCAGAAATAAACTCATGCCTATATGGTCAACTAATCTGACCAAAAAAGCCAAGAATTGCAATGGAGTAAAGACAATCTATTAAAAAGAATGGTGTGGGAAAAACTGGACAGATATATGCAAAAAAAAAAAAATTAAAAA
>NW_024345783.1:0-4329 GCF_902729225.1 Pteropus medius | reverse complement strand
GATAGATAGATAGATAGATAGATAGATAGATAGAAAGAGTGAGAGAAATAGACAGATACAAATATAGATAGATAGGTAGATAGAGAGAGAGAGAGAGAGAGAAAAAGAGAAAGAGAGAGCGATAGAGATATAGAGATATCTATAGATTCAGATACAGATATAGATATAGCTATATCTAGGAAAGCTCTGGCAAAAAGCACTCTACTGACGTCCATTTTGAGGCGGAACTGCAGACTTCCGAGATACGGCTCACTGGCGGCAAATTCACGGCCCTCCCGGCGCCTCGGGGCTCTGAGGGCGATGCTCGGTCGTCTGCGGGTACTGGGGTACAGAAGTTGCAGAAGCACTCACTGACACTTTGAGCCCCTAGAGGTACAAACGGCGTCTCATTCCTCTCTGTATCCTCGTGCAGAGCTCCAGGCCACCCACAGACAGCGGACCCAGGAGGCTTTGGCCCCTCCGTCCCTGGAGGCCGTCACCCGCTGGAAAGAGGTCAGTGGGGGACACTGCAGACAGCTGTGGGTCTGATTTCGGCCTCCGTGCCTTATGAGGTTTGCGATCACCTCTTCGAGCCTTTCATTTCTTCATTTGGAATGCGTCCACGGGGACCATTACGACCATCCCAGGCAGAAAGGTGAGGGAGAGGGAGGTGTCTGCTTCCGTCCTGAAGTCTGATTTCCAATGCGGAAGGCAGGAAGGAGCAGAGGCCTTAGGAAGGAGCCCCGGGGCCGCTGGCATGAAAAGAGATCATGCTGAATTGTGGTTCTGGAACGCCCGGTGTCCACACTCCGGGGAGGTGAAGGTGCTGGGAGCGGCCTGTCTTCTCTGGTAGACAAGGGTCCACACAGGTTTCCTTCGAAAATCCACCATATACATATATATGCATATAGATGAACATATATATGCATATATATGTATATGGTAGATCTGGCAAAAAGCTCTCTAGTGACGTCCATTTTGAGCCGGAACTGCAGACTTCCGAGATACGGCTCACTTGCAGCAAATTCACGGCCCTCCCGGCGCCTCGGGGCTCTGAGGGCGATGCTCGGTCGTCTGCGGTTATATATATGTATGTATATATATATGTATATATATAGATAGATAGATAGATAGATAGATAGATAGATAGATAGATAGATAGAAAGAGTGAGAGAAATAGACAGATACAAAGATAGATAGATAGGTAGATAGAGAGAGAGAGAGAGAGAGAAAAAGAGAAAGAGAGAGTGATAGAGATATAGAGATATCTATAGATTCAGATACAGATATAGATATAGCTATATCTAGGAAAGCTCTGGCAAAAAGCACTCTACAGACGTCCATTTTGAGGCAGAACTGCAGACTTCCGAGATACGGCTCACTTGCGGCAAATTCACGGCCCTCCCGGCGCCTCGGGGCTCTGAGGGCGATGTTCGGTCGTCTGCGGGTACTGGGGTTCAGAAGTTGCAGAAGCACTCACTGACACTTTGAGCCCCTAAGGTACAAACAGCGTCTCATTCCTCTCTGTATCCTCAGGGTGCAGAGCTCCCGGCCACCCACAGACAGCGGACCCAGGGAGGCTTTGGCCCCTCCGTCCCTGGAGGCCGTCACCCGCTGGAAAGAGGTCAGTTGGGGGACACTGCAGACAGCTGTGGGTCTGATTTAGGCCTCCGTGCCTCTTGAGCTTCGCGATCACCTCTTTGAGCCTTTCATTTCTTCATTTTGAATGCGTACACGGGGACCATTACGACCATCCCAGGCAGAAAGGTGAGGAGAGGGAGGTGTCTGCTTCCGTCCTGAAGTCTGATTTCCAATGCGGAAAGCAGGAAGGAGCAGAGGCCTTAGGAAGGAGCCCCGGGGCCGCTGGCATGAAAAGAGATCATGCTGAATTGTGGTTCTGGAACGACCGGTGTCCACACTCCGGGGAGGTGGAGGTGCTGGGAGCGGCCTGTCTTCTCTGGTAGACAAGGGTCCACACAGGTTTTCTTCGAAAATCCACCATATACATATATATGCATATAGATGAACATATATAAGCATATATATGTATATGGTAGATCTGGCAAAAAGCTCTCTAGTGACGTCCATTTTGCGCCGGAACTGCAGACTTCCGAGATACGGCTCACTTGCGGCAAATTCACGGCCCTCCCGGCGCCTCGGGGCTCTGAGGGCGATGCTCGGTCGTCTGCGGTTATATATATGTATGTATATATATATGTATATATATATATAGATAGATAGATAGATAGATAGATAGATAGATAGATAGATAGAAAGAGTGAGAGAAATAGACAGATACAAAGATAGATAGATAGGTAGATAGAGAGAGAGAGAGAGAGAGAAAAAGAGAAAGAGAGAGCGATAGAGATATAGAGATATCTATAGATTCAGATACAGATATAGATATAGCTATATCTAGGGGAGCTCTGTCAAAAAGCTCTCTCCTGACGTCCATTTTGAGCCGGAACTGCAGACTTCCGAGATACGGCTCACTTGCGGCAAATTCACGGCCCTCCCGGCGCCTCGGGGCTCTGAGGGCGATGCTCGGTCGTCTGCGGGTACTGGGGTACAGAAGTTGCAGAAGCACTCACTGACACTTTGAGCCCCTAGAGGTACAAGCGGCGTCTCATTCCTCTCTGTATCCTCGTGCAGAGCTCCAGGCCGCCCACAGACAGCGGACCCAGGGAGGCTTTGGCCCCTCCGTCCCTGGAAGCCCTCACCCGCTGGAAAGAGGTCAGTTGGGGGACACTGCAGACAGCTGTCGGTCTGGGGTGCCTTTTCGACACTCCGTGCCTTAGGAGCTTTGCGATCAGCTCTTTGAGCCTTTCATTTCTTCATTTGGAATGCGTCCACGGGGACCATTGCGACCATCCCAGGCAGAAAGGTGAGGGAGAGGGAGGTGTCTGCTTCCGTCCTGAAGTCTGATTTCCAATGCGGAAAGCAGGAAGGAGCAGAGGCCTAGGAAGGAGCCCCGGGGCCGCTGGCATGAAAAGAGATCATGCTGAATTGTGGTTCTGGAACGCCCGGTGTCCACACTCCGGGGAGGTGGAGGTGCTGGGAGCAGCCTGTCTTCTCTGGTAGACCAGGGTCCACACAGGTTTCCTTCGAAAATCCACCATATACATATATATGCATATAGATGAACATATATATGCATATATATGTATATAGTAGATCTGGCAAAAAGCTCTCTAGTGACGTCCATTTTGAGCCGGAACTGCAGACTTTCGAGATACGGCTCACTTGCGGCAAATTCACGGCCCTCCCGGCGCCTCGGGGCTCTGAGGGCGGTGCTCGGTCGTCTGCGGGTACTGGGGTACAGAAGTTGCAGAAGCACTCACTGACACTTTGAGCCCCCAGAGGTACAAACGGCGTCTCATTCCTCTCTGTATCCTCGTGCAGAGCTCCAGGCCACCCACAGACAGCGGACCCAGGGAGGCTTTGGCCCCTCCGTCCCTGGAAGCCCTCACCCGCTGGAAAGAGGTCAGCTGGGGGACACTGCAGACAGCTGTGGGTCTGATTTCGGCCTCCGGGCCTTATGAGCTTTGCGATCACCTCTTCGAGCCTTTCATTTCTTCATTTTGAATGCGCCCACGGGGACCATTACGACCATCCCAGGCAGAAAGGTGACGGAGAGGGAGGTGTCTGCTTCCGTCCTGAAGTCTGATTTCCAATGCGGAAAGCAGGAAGGAGCAGAGGCCTTAGGAAGGAGCCCCGGGGCCTCTGGATGAAAAGAGATCCTGCTGAATTGTGGCTCTGGAACGCCCGGTGTCCACACTCCGGGGAGGTGGAGGTGCTGGGAGCGGCCTGTCTTCTCTGGTGGACCAGGGATCCACACAGGTTTCCTTCGAAAATCCACCATATACATATATATGCATATAGATGAACATATATATGCATATATATGTATATGGTAGATCTGGCAAAAGCTCTCTAGTGACGTCCATTTTGAGCCGGAACTGCAGACTTTCGAGATACGGCTCACTTGCGGCAAATTCACGGCCCTCCCGGCGCCTCGGGGCTCTGAGGGCGGTGCTCGGTCGTCTGCGTGTATATATATCTATATATATATATATATATATATATATATAGAGAGAGAGAGAGAGAGAGAGAAGAGAGAGAGAGAGAGAGAAAGAGTGAGAGAAATACACAGATACATAGATATATAGATAGGTAGATAGAGAGAGAGAGAGAGAGAAACAGAGAAAGAGAGAGAGATAGAGATATAGAGATATCTATAGATTCAGATACAGATATAGATATAGCTATATCTGGGAAAGCTCTGGCAAAAAGCACTCTACTGACGTCCATTTTGAGGCGGAACTGCAGACTTCCGAGATACGGCTCACT
>NW_024345782.1:0-564 GCF_902729225.1 Pteropus medius | reverse complement strand
GCCCCGGCGAAACGGGGCGAGGCCGCACGCCCAGAGAAGCCGCCCGTCGCCGAGGGACCGCTGTTCGCGGAGAGATGCCAGCGCCTGGGGTCCACCCAAAAGGGCATCACGGGTGTCCCTCGGCCGCGCGTTCCGAGGAAACGCGGTTGTCGCATCGGGCCCCTCGGAGACGCCCAGATGCAGCGCGGACTGCGCCGCGGCGGCCCGCGGGACGAAGGGCCAGGGCGCGGGCGGCTGGACGCGGGACGAAGGGCCAGGGCGCGGGCGGCTGGACACGGGACGAAGGGCCAGGGCGCGGGCGGCTGGACGCGGGACGAAGGGCCAGGGCGCGGGCGGCCGGACGCGGGCGGCCGCTCATCCAGGAGCGTAAACGAGCGTCGCCCCGGGGCCCCAGGCGGCCGACGCCGCCCGCTTCCCCAAAGCAGAGCGGTTCCCGCAGCGGCGCCCACGGGCTGCTTCCTACGGTCAGCGTCTCACGTTTACGGCTTTTTAAAACCAAGCGCTGCCCGGCGGCGACGCGCGGCTTCTTTAAAGCCAAGCTGCGCGCACGCGGCCCCGAAGGCG
>NW_024345781.1:0-524 GCF_902729225.1 Pteropus medius | reverse complement strand
TAGACTCCAGCTACTGGAAACCAAAAGAACAGGGCATTATAAGCTTAAATAATAAGAAGAGAATTGCTATAGCAAGATACTAATGAATGTTCAGCATACATAAGGACAAAGAGAGATAACAATGACGGAACAGAGGAGGATTCAAAGATCCAAATTCACAAAGGGAAAGGAGATAAGGCATATGCAGAAGAAAATGAACAACTGTGTGTGTATATATATATATATATATATATATATATACATAAGCATATATATATACGCATATATATATACTATACATATATAACTATACTTTATATATTCATAATGGTAACCACACACCAAAGATTCAGAACTGAAGTATATAACATAAAACAAGAAGAACCAGAGGCAAAAGTCACAAAAGTCAACCAAAATAAAGAAAACAGAAGCACAAGGACAAAGAAGCAATGGAAACACCGAGCTACCAGAAAGCAAAAGATAAAATGGCTATAAGAAGACCTCATATTTTAATAATCACCCAAAATGTAAATGGGTTGAATTAA
>NW_024345780.1:0-1527 GCF_902729225.1 Pteropus medius | reverse complement strand
CTTAATGTAACCCTAACCCTAACCCTAACACTAATTTTAAATCTAAACTCTTAACCTAACCCTAACTATCACCTTAACCCTAAACTAAACTTAACCCTAACAGTAAGCCTAAACTAATTCTAAACCTATTCCTAACCCTAACACTAATCCTAACTCTAACCTCATAAACTAGCCCTAAACCTAAATATAACTGTACTCTTAACCCAAACCATAACGCTAAACCTAAACCCAACACTAACCCTAACCCTAACCCTAAGCCTAACACAACCCTAACCCTAAACACTAAACATATACATAAACCAAACCTACCCTAACTTAAAACTAACAGTAACCCTAAACCCTAAACCTAACCCTATATGTAAAGCTAATCCTAACCCTAAATCTAACACTAACCTTAATTTAAACTAAGAATATCCCGAAATATAAACCCATACTCTAACCTTAAGACTAATGCTAACCTTAAGCTTCAAGAAACCCTAAACAAAACGCTAACCTTAACTCTAACACTAATCCTAACACTAAACCCTATACCTAATCCTAAACGAAAACCTAACCCCAACTCTAACACTAATCTTAACACTAAATCCTATAACTAACCCTAACCCTAACTCTAAACCTAACCTTAAAGTAACCCACACCCTAATTCTATAGCTAAAACTAAACCTAACCCTAACCTCTTACTCTATCTCTAATCCTAACCCTAACCCTTAATTTTACACTAACAATAACCCTAAACTTGACCCCTACCCTAAACCTATCCCTAACTCTAATTTAAATCTAAAAATAACTCTAGCTCTAAGCCTAACCCTAAATCTGCACAAAACCTTAAACATAAACCTAACGCTAACCCTACCCCAAATCCTAACCATTAATCTAAAGCTAATCCTAACCCTAATTCTAACCTTAACCATAAACTTACACTAAGAATAACCCGAACTCTAAAACCATGCCCTAAAACTAACCTTAAACCTAATGCTAACCTTAACACTAACAGTAATCCTAACCCTAAACCAACCTTAACCCTAACCCTACCCTAACACTAATCCCAACTCTAAACTCTTGCCCTAACCCTAACCCTAACTTTAACCGTAACATAAACTTTACCCTAACCGTAACCTTAAACTAATCCTAACGCTAATAATAAACCTAACATTAATGCTAAATCTAACCTCATACCCTAACCCTAAACCTACATATAACTGTAACGCTGACCCAAAACATAACAATAAACCTAACCCTATCTGTAACCGTGAATCTAACCTCAAGACTAACAACAAACCAAAACCTAAACCCTAAACCAAACCCAAACACTAAACCTAACAATAAATTTTACACTAACAATAACCTTAACCTCAAACCCTGAACCTAACCCTAAAAAACCCCTAATTTAACTCTAAAACTACCTCTAACCCTAACCTTAACCCTTAATCTAATTAAACCTTAAGCATAACACTAACACTAAACCTAACTCAGATCCTAACCCTATTTTTAAAGTTAATCCTAACCCTAACTCTAAATTTACACTAA
>NW_024345779.1:0-514 GCF_902729225.1 Pteropus medius | reverse complement strand
CTCTGAAGTAATGATACCCGTTGAACATTGTTCAAAACCACTTAACGTTAATTGAGAACATCTCTGGTTCTATGTCCCAGGTATTATATTGCAAGTGTATTCCTTGACTTGCTTCATTTTATCCTGACAGCTGCCCTACGGGGCAGGTACTACCATTATGCTCATTTTACAGGTGAGGAAACTGATACAGCATTAAGTCACTTGCTCGTCTAGTTTGCTCCAACTACTTGGAACCACTCAGAAGTTCCCAGAATGAACATTGCTGTCTCAGCTCTGCCTTTGTCGTGGGCTATTTCCTCTGCCTGGAAATACCTTTCAACCCTCTTACCTGGATGATTCCTACATGTCTTTTGAGACTCTGCTTCTCCCCAAGGTTTTCTATTTCCACTCCTTCCAAGGTGGATTAGAAGCTCTTTCTGTGCAATCCCACTGCATTTATGTTGTATGATAAGGAAGTTTCTATCTGTCTGCTTCTCCTTACCTCTTTTGCTGAGCACAGCACTTGGCACATGCT
>NW_024345778.1:0-343 GCF_902729225.1 Pteropus medius | reverse complement strand
CTCTGCTCCTTCTTGCTTTCCGCATGGGAATTCCGACTTCAGGACGGAAGCAGGCACCTAGCTCTCCCTCGCCTTTCTGCCTGGGATCGTCGTAATGGTCCCCGTGTACGCATTCCAAATGAAGAAATGAAAGGCTCAAAGGGGTGATCGCAAAGCTCATAAGGCACGGAGGCCGAAATCAGACCCACCGCTGTCTGCAGTGTCCTCCAACTGAGCTCTTTCCAGCGGGTGACGGCCGCCCGGGACGGAGGGGCCAAACCATCCCTGGGTACGCTGTCTGTGGGTGGCCTTGAGCTCTGCACCCTGAGGATACAGAGAGGAATGAGACGCCGTTTGTACCTCT
>NW_024345777.1:0-3059 GCF_902729225.1 Pteropus medius | reverse complement strand
TTTGCCCAGTTCATCTGTGAATTAGCAGAATGGACCAAGTGGCTTGCAGGGACCTTTACTGCATGACTATTGTACATCTTAGGATTTTCTATGAATAGTAATGAATTTTCCAGCGCATTTTGTATAACCTGAATATGGAAACATCATTCCTTATACAAAATGGCAATTTTCATGTGGCTCTATCATGAAAATTCTATTGCTAGCCAGACTTCAGGGATCTTTCTGATTTTACACCTTGGCAGTCAGAGCATGTAGGTGATTTTGTCTGACTTTTCTATTGGGAAAACAAGTACAGGTAATTAATTGTAAAGTTGCACGGGTATCAAGTTTTTATAACTCACACAATTATGTGTTTATATCTCTAGGAGATTCTCACCTCTGTGACATTAAGAGGGGCATAATAATGTTCTTAGCAGTGTCATTAAAAAATAAAAAATAAAATAAAGATTATCCCTCAGGTAATATTATGCATCATTTAAAGTTTTGAATAGATGTATGACATCCACACAGAGCCTTAAAGCACAATGCTGTAGTAAAAGAGAACTCAGAAAACAGTATGCGCAGCATGAGAGTTTTTAGGTAAATATTCAAGAGAATAGTTTGTGAATATATGCATCAATAAGAATATTATAAAAACAATGAAAGGAAAATGCATCCTCCAAATTCATGACAGCATTCGCCTTTGGACAACTAAAGTGCAGGAAAAGAAGACCATAGGGATAGCAAACAAAGAACAAAAACAAAAACAAAACTCTCAGGTTTTATCAATAATAAATATGAGTTCTAAAGCAAGGATTATCAAGGATTTATATTTTAATATGGGTAGTGGGTGACAATGGTACCGATAATAATTGATAAAATTAGTACAACATTAATTAATTGCCTGGCAATATTTCTCTACCCTGGCTATAAGTTAGTATGCTCAAAGGACTTATGTGGAGAGATTCTAATTTAATTGGTTCTGGGCTATAACCAGAATGACAGTCCATGTTGGAAAGCACTATGTGAAAACCATGTTGCCTGTGCTCTGCTTCTGAAATCCAAAGAACAGCCTATTCAGCATTTAACAGATTGTTTTTGTTCTCGGCCAAGCAAAGTATATGCTCTAGGGGATCAGAAATGAATTAGGCTCAGTTGCCTCCCTCTAGTCATTCAGAATCTACCTTTGTAAGGACAAAATAACTGAAACTTTCCACATTGGTGCCCTCTCATCTGTTCGTCCCAACTCTCTAGTTTGTCATGATGGTGAGAAAACAATGCTCCTGACAGTCCCTTCTCTATCCTTCATCTCCATGGTCCTCAGTGGGCTGTTCTATTTCTGCTAGAATATGGCCAAGGAGTGAGAATCCACTGCCCGTGTCCTGCCTGGCAAGCGATGAAGGTTCAGGCTCCTTCCCCAGGTCTGGCGTGAAGCTAAGTTAGTCATTGGCATCCTGATGCAGTGATTGTTAGAGCAGAGGACTCGGATGTGAAGCTCATTGGACTTAAGAGGGGGACCCAAAGGGCTGAAGAAACAAGCCAATTATCTATTACTGCATAGCCTTAAGAGCCCAATGCACAGAACTCACAATTAGCAAAAGTGGTCCATGTTATCCGAAACTCTGAGGACTTGCTGTTATTAATAGAAGAGGAAAAGGGGAAAGGGAATGTACTTTCAAGATTGTGGGCCCTTCCACTTCTTAGGAGAAAGCTCGTATGTACGCCTCACGTAGAACTCTAAGTTGCAGGGATTTTATAAACCAGACAATTTTTTTCAATAAAAAAATCAGCGTGTAACTTGTATGTCTGCGAATTCACTGAATTAATTATTCCATGTAGGATTAATTGTGTTTTCTATACCAAGAATATGCTATAATTTCTATGTTTTTATTTAAGGTTGTTCTGTCATAGAATTTTTTTTTCCCCAATAGTCCTGCTTTGGGGTTTTGAGTTTTAAGTGTTAACGATATATGTTTTTGTTATTTTGAATGACAGCCAAAGTTCTAAATTTGTTTTGTAGAATTTATGTATGTTGTTACATTAGACAACCATCTATTTTGACATATCAAATTGACAATTTTCCTAAATCCTACGGGGGGTTTCACGGATGTCTGTATTCTAAATGTAAGACTGTAGTCATCTCACGTCTTGAATGGAAGAGGATCTAATTTCAAGCTCTCGCACGTGGCTTTGGCAGGATTCGGTTTCTCATGGGCAAGTGACCATAGGCATCCCTCAGTTTCTTGCCACCTGAGCTTCCCCATTGGGCAGCTGATAACATGACAGCTCTCTTCCACCAGAGAGAGCTGGTGAGAGAATAGAAGATGGCTGATAGAAGACTGAGTTGATTTATATAATAACTTTGGAGTGACATACCAATATTTTTTTTTAAAGTTTTTAATATCAAATATACTGGGGTGACATTGGTTAATAAAATCATAGAAATTTCAAGTGTACAATTCAATAATATGTAGAATGTATATTGCACCATGTGTTCACCACCCAAAATTAAATTTCCATCCGTCACTATGTATTTCACCCTCTTTACCCTTTTCCACATCTTCCACTTCCCCCTTTCCCTCTGATAACCTCTAAACTGTTGTCTATTTCTATGAGTTTTTGTTTGCTTGTCTTGTTCTTTTGTTACTTTCACTCTTCTATCTCACATTTAAGTGAATTCACATCATCATAAACTTTTTCTGATATAATTTCACTTAACATGATAGTCTCAAGATCCCGTGTGGTCTACCAGTTAGGTCTACCAGGTTTTTCCCCATATTTTTTGACATTTTTATTCATTGCATGTAAGTTTCAAGGCCCAATCCTCATAGAGATGGGTATATACATGGGCATGTAGAAAAGAGGTAGGGTATATTGGAAACATCTGAGAAGCTGCTCAGCACAAAAACCTCAGTCTCCATCAGGAATTTGGACTCTAGGCACAACAAGACACTAGAGATGTCTCTCTGCTTTCTTGCATAGTCCTCAAATCTTCACATCACCACCTTCTTAAAAAAATGTCTTTACTAGAAAGGAACTGACACATGGAAGAACTTGCTCTGTTTTAGATATTTCTGCAG
>NW_024345775.1:0-77138 GCF_902729225.1 Pteropus medius | reverse complement strand
CTTCTGGATTTCCTCTCTCAGTCCATGTTGACATACTCTCAGTTTCAGGCTGTCTCCAGGAATTTAGTGCTAAAGACTCTGTTGGGGTCCATGTTATGACTGCATCATTTTCAGACTTTTTCCAGGAATATAATAAAGGAGACTCAGCCTGAAGATACAGTGTGGCTGTATCATCTATAGCCTGTGTCCATGAATTCATTGCTGGAGATTCAGCTTGGGTCCACTGTGTTATTGTCCCAGCTATAATGCCTGTCCAAGGAATTACTGCAGAAGACTCACCATGGGTCCATGGTGTGATTACATCAGCTTTAGACTGTGTCCAAGGATTTCCTGCTACAGATTCTGTTTGGGTCCATGCTGTGACTATATCAACTGCAGACTGTGTCCAAGGACTTATTGCTAGGGACTCAACTTGGCTCTGTGGTACGGCTGTATCACTTTCAAACTGTATCCAGGGATTTACTACTGGAGATTCAAACTGGGTCAATGTTGTCACTATGTCAGCTATAGTTTTTGTCCAGGGATTTATTTCTGAAGTTTTACCCTGGGCCCACAATATGACTGTACCAGCTACAGGCTGTGTCCAGGGATTTATTGCTATAGATATAGCCTGAGTCCTCTGTATTACTGTATCAGATGCAGGATGTGTCAAGAGCTTTTGTCTTGGAAATTCAGCCTTTGCCCACATTGCGACAGATTTAGTTAACAACTGTCTCCAATAATTTACAGCTGGAGTTTCACTCTGGATCGATGGTGTGACTGTTTCAGTTTCTGACTGTGTCCAGGGATTTACTTCTAGAGATTCAGCCTGAGTCGATGGTATTAAAGTATCTGCATCATTTTGTGTCCCAGGGTTGATCACACCAATATCTGGCTGAATCCAGGGTCTTACTGGGTCAGCTTCATACTGTGTCCAGAACCTAACATTATTGCCTTCTTGTTCATCCCAGAGTCTGACTGTGTTAGCATCACGCTGTACCCAGGCTTTTACCTTATCATCCACAGGTTGGTTCCAGGGACTGTCTCTTTCCATTTCAGACCGTATCCAGTGATGTGCTGTTTTCATTACTGGTTCTGTCCACAGTATGACTGTCTCCATTTGTGTGTGGAACCAAAGTTTGACATTATCAGACTCAGACTGAGTCCTAGGTCTGGCTATATCACCTTCAGGTTGGGTCCAGGAGTGGGCTCTTTGAAATTCTGTTTCAGTCCAAGGTTTGAATGTATCCACTTGAGGATGCAACCAAGATCTGACTATATTAGCTTCAGGCTCAAACCAGGACATGTCTGTCTGAGAGTCAATTTGGCTCCAGGTTCTGATCTTATCAGTTCGTGTCTGCAACCAAAGTCTGACTGCATCAGTTTCAGGGCTTGTCCAGTGTGGGACAATATTAACCTTAGATTGTGTCCACATTCTGAATGTAGATGATTCAGGCTTTGCCCATGATTGGATGCCACCACCTTCAGACTGAATCCATGGTTTGACCATGTTAACATCATTCTGAATCCAGGGATGCCGTGTTTTAAGGTCTGGCTCGGTCCTCGGTATCATTTGATCAGATTTAGTCCAGAACCAAGATCCGGCTTTATCATCTTCAGGCTGTTTCCAGGGTCTGATTACTTCAATTTCACTGAAGGACCAAGATCTAATTGTATTTGCTTCTCGTTGGGTCCAATGTTTGCCTTTTTCTTCTTTAGTTCTAGGTCTGACTATTTGAATTTTAGGCTGAATCCAGGGTATGATTATTTCAGTCTTGGTCTGTAACCATGGTCTGATTGTATCAGCTTTCAGCTGAGAAAAAGGTCTTTCTGCTTGGGTTTCTGATTGGGTCCAGGTTTGGACTATGTCAGCTTCAGGCTGAGTCCTATCAACTTTAGAGTGAATGAAAGACTTAATTAGATTAGTAATAGGATGGAACAAGAGCCAAGATGTATATTCAGTCTTCATCTGGGGTTTGATTGTAATAGTATCATGTTCGCTCAACATGATACTATACATTTGACTTGAGGGTCTGATTACACTTGCCTTATACTGGGCCCAAGACATAACAGAACTTCCTGTAGATGGCGCCAAAGAAAAGGGCATATTAAACTCTGAGTAAGTCCAAAGTTGAGTTGACTTAGGTTCAGGGAGAATCCAGTATTCATTTGTCTTTTCCATAGGCTCTTGATATCCAACTATATTTGGACCTGGCTGGAACCAAGGTTCCAAGGTATGGGTTACTGTTGGATATTGGTATCCATTTGTATTTACTATGGAATGAGTCCTGAATTCAATTTCATTACCTATAAAAGGGACCCATGGATATTGGTTATAGGTTACAGGTTTAACAACAGAGTTAACTTTACCAGCTACATAGTGTATTTGGGTTCTAACATTCTCTTCACTAGATTGAACCTGCATCACTGTTCCTGTTTTTTCCAGCACACTATGTGTCCAAGGTCCAACATCAGGGGTGATTTCTAGCCAGGGTCTAGCTAGAAGTTGACCATCAAAAGGAATCTTAGTAGCTTGCACTTGAGACTGGACAGTAGTAATCTCAGAAGAAATCTGGGATCCACCTATGTCACTTGAAAACAGAAGCCAGGTTTCATCAGCATTAACTAGTTGTAGAGTATGAAGGCCAATTATACTGGCTGATTGTTTAACCCAAGATCTTACTGACTCAGTCATAGTTCTATGTTGATGTTTCACTGCATCTTTCTGAGGAAGGTCCCAGGGTATAGTTATACCAGTTGTTGGACGATTCTGGGGGTCAGAAAGACCCAAAGGTTCAGAAATATCAGCTCTTGGGGTACTCCAGGGATCAGCTATCACAGAAGGATCCCATGGTTTGGCAATAGTAAAGGTCCAAGATTTAACCATTGGCAATTTGCTAGCTGAAGATCGCTGACTACGTTGAAGGTGTAAGTGTCTACTGCCAGGGAAGGAATCTCTATTATTTGAACCAAAAAATATTGGAAGATGATTCCGGCGCTGTCTCTTTAGTGGCAAAGTGTCTAACATCCTATATGACTGTATAATAAATCCATGGGAAGTCAAAATGGCAGAGTCCCTGTTCAAGCTAAGCCTATTATGTGGACCATGTTCTACCCTGGGAGAAAAACTGCAGGGTAGGGGAAAAATAGGATCCAGAAGCTTCTGAGATGCCTCGATAAGCCATCTCATCCAAGATAGGTATGGGGCCATCTTGATGACAAGAATAGGATCATAACAGGCCATTGAGGACTCACTGACCAAGCCTACCAGCTCCCAATGGTTGCTAAAGAGACAGAGAACAGGACTGCCCTGCTGTACCTGAATGAGGAAACAGAGAATTCATGTAAATAATATAGATAGATAGACATTTTAGGATGTGTAGATTAAAATATGTCACATATCAATTGCATATAAATATCTAATATATTTATCATAAACTATATGAATGCATATTTATGTATTTATAAATAACATATTTATACACTACATATATACTAATGTTTTTAACATTAAACATATAAGGTTCATATATTTTTCTACCACATATAATTCCATGTGACAAGGCAAAAAGAGTAATAAATGTTATATGGTACATACTTCAAGGAGCTCTAGAAGCTGACTTAGGTACAAATAATTGAAAGAGGAAAACCAAATGCTAAGTGGGAAATTTAGAGAAAACTCTAAAATAATAAATTAAATATTCAATATCTTTTTTTACAAATTTCTTAGCTGGCTATTTCTAGGCAGAGCACAACTAATACAATTATATGTATTGGTTGTGTTTATCTCTATCATTTCCACTGCCATCGCTGTGCTTCAAATCATTGTGCTTTTTTTTCCCCATCATACTCTTGTTTTCAAGCCATTACCATTTCTGTTTCCCTGACACACCCACCCTTATTTTATGGTTTGTTCTCCCAGGAGGCCAAATGATACTGAGAATAAAAGCCAAAGGCTTCATTAGTCTCTGAACTCAACTATAGACAGTTTTCATTTGCTCATTTGCTACAATTATATTTGCTTTATTCTAGTATCAGAAATTTTCTAATAGCTTCTTTTGCCTGGGATTTTCTTTCTTCAAAAATTCATGATAAATTGATTCCTCAAAAGCTTTAGGCCTTTGCTGAAATAAAAGTCTTTTAAAAGGCCTTCTGTGCTGCTCCTATTCTGATGGCACATTTTCTACATCACTAATTATTTTCTTGGAAGTTACTTTTACCAGTCACATTTTATTTTTTTATTTGTTGCCTGTAACTTGTAAGCATCATAAGGGTAGGACAATTATATACCTTTTAAACTCTCAAATCTCAGCACACCAAACCAGGTTTAGGCACTCAGTGAGTAATGAGTATATGATTCCTAATTGTTCTGCTTTGCATGACAGAGTTATAAGGATGAAATAAATGTGAAGAGTACAAAGGTTCTTTAACAGACTATTTAATAGATTCCTGAATAAATCTGATGTCTTTCATTTATTATTCTGTGGCTTAAGTAATCAAGTCCATATATCATTACTTTATAATGTAGTCCCAACTTATTTTTCTACTCCCATTTCTTCTGTATCTCTCATACCAACATTTTCTCCAAAAGTTTTACTGCTCAAATATTATCTATGCATTAGATGTTCTTCCTTTAATTACATAGTGCATCTCTGTAGTTAAGAGCTCCTTTGCTTTCAAACTTTTAAGCATCACCTTCCTCTAGTCAGTATGAAGATAAAGTTGACCCTGTCTACATTGTGCCTCTACTGTTCACTATACAGATGTCTATAATACTGACAAAATTATATTGTAGTTAATTATTGTATTTTGCTGTACTTTAAATTTATCTCCTATCAAATCATAAGCTCTCAGATGACTGGATACACGCTGGGATTTTCTGAGTTGGGACCAGGTCTGTTTTCTCCCTATACAGTGTCAGATTTGTATCCCCTATTTGTATGGTTAATTTGTCTTCCTTAATTTCAAGTTTCTTAAATATTGATTTCAAGGTTCTTTCTTCTCTTAGTCCTTTAGACTTCACAAAGTCCTGGCAATTTGTTTAATGAAAGAAATATTAATGTAATCTCATGTTTCTCCTCCTTCAGGAATTCTAATCTCTGCCATACCAGCAAATTTCAAATGGCCTTTTTCATTTTTACTTTTTTCTTTTTGCCTTAAGTTTCTTTCCAGCCCTTTTTTTTTTCTTAAAATCTATCTTATAAAATAATTATTCTCTCTAAAATGTACTAAATTATCTCCTAGGTTGAGGGTTAGACAAAAGACCATATCCTTAAAAAATAATTAGTTATTAGCAGATATTCGTTTTTCATTATGTTATTTCTGTAACCTCAGGACAAATAGATAATGATTATAACTCATAAGTGTAGACTTTTATTTTTCATAAATACTCAGTTGATATTTGCTAAATTAAATTGTTTGTATTCTAACAACCAAACCCAATCCAAGAATTGTAACCTCATGTTCTCCCCATTGTTTCAAAGATAACTGTGGTAAGTTCTCTATCCCTAAATTTTCTCAATAAAAATATTTCTTGCTTTATTTATTTGTGATGTTATGTTTTATATAATCATGATCTGCATTTATATATATGTATATATAAGATCATATGATTATATAATAACCATAAACATTACATCTGTGCATTACATGTGGAAACAATATGATATCAGCCTTTAAAAATTTTAAGCATACAGTACAAAACTGTTAACTGCATATACTATGATGTACAATATCTCCAGAATGTATTCATTTTGTGTAAATGAAAATCTATATTTTTTCATTTTACAAATAGTTTTACATCACCCCCAATGGTAACTATGCCTTATATAGTTAGTACCCTGCATTTTTCTTGTGCTTGAATCCAGATGCATAGACTGTTGCTCTCAGTCAAGTGGAGATGTTGTTTTTGGCAGAATGAGAGGTCCAGCAGCTTAACTGACAGCTTCTTAATGCTGGGCCCAAAAATATTGCGGTCTGAAGATACAATATAGTTATGGGTTATTAAGTATCTTAAGCATTTTATAGCATAGCTACCTAAGATTTTTACACTGTAGCTTTCCATCATTTAATTATATAGAATTTCTGAGATACTCAGACTTCTCTCTTTCTTCTGTTTTTTTCTCATACACACTATTTTTGAGCTGTACCCAAATCCTTCTTAAATGGTATAATGAAACACAATAATTGTAACCCATGATATTGTCACTTTACTTCCTTAAGGACTCAGATTTTACCCCTGTAAAATGGAGTAATATGGATATAATTATTTTTATAAAATTTTAAGCTCTTTCTTTTCTCATCATTCTTTTAATATTAATATCTGAGCTATGATATAGAGAATATGACTTCTGTGGCTTACTCTGATATTGGTATACCCTGCAGTGTCTGTACTGGCAATTATAACAACTCTTCCAGAAGATGTTATAAGTGGGTGAAAGTGGCATTTCTTCTCTCCTGATAGGGTATTGCAGGAGGACCACTCCTATGTTTCCTTTCACTCGATCTGTTCCAAGTTGTGGAGCAAACCCAGGGTGCAGACATAGTTTGTGGTCAAATAAGGTATCTTCTTGGTTAATGATTCCTGAAATTTCAGAGTGCAAATGCTTCCTAAGGGAATAGGAAAAATGAAGAATAATGTTATAAACTTAGAGTGAGAAAACATTTCATTGAACTTCCATTCAACCTGAAATGTTTAAATTGGTAAGGCCCTTACATGCTTAGCAGTGTAATCTGACAACTTTGTACTTTCTATCCATGTAAATTAATGTTTTATCTTACAAATTAAATAGAATTTGACTTTTAGAGCTTTAAGCTTCATTTGTAATACAATAGTTTCTGAAGAAAAGTCTATTTAATGTATCAAAATCCAAGGCAAATAGTTAATTATAATGAATCAAATATAAAAAGTATATATAACTATATCATCTTTCTCATGGCCCTCATTATACTTACAGTTTAATCAGACAGCTGGCTGTTGAGAGGATCCACCGTCGATTCAGAACAATGCCCTGACAGGTTTCAGGCATGGGCACTAGCCATGGGATGTTGTTGGACACTGACAATGAGGTCATCCTTGGGGTCAATGAGTTTAACCACTGCTTTTGAGAACTGGGTGCTAAAAGGGTCAGATAGGGAGGGGAAGAAGTAAACATTACATGAAAAATAACATAATGTTGAATGCTTAATAATATATTTGTTATTCTACTTTTCTGTATAATGAACAGGAGGAGACTATAGAGAAGAATGAGAAGAAATATTTAAAAGGTGATAAAAATACAAGATTATGTGATATAGAAGCATAAATAAAGAACAGGAAATTAGTAAATGACAGAGATCACAGACCATATCTAAAAAGTTAATGAAAATCAAGAACATCTTCCCTATTACTAACATAAACAAGAGGAGAAAAAAATCTAAAGCGTCTTACCACCACAGCAGTGAAAAAACAATCCCCCAAAATGATAGAAGCAAAGTACAGCTCTCATGTTGCTTCAACTGGATGTGAAAACAAGACAGAGTTCTAGTAGAGTAGTTACCAGGGTTGAGATTGAAATTACAGATATTAGAATGTCTGACATCATAATAACTGCTTGTGAGAAAACTACCTGCTTTCTATTATGATCAACCACTAGAAAGTTATAGATAAGAAATTTAGCCAACTTAAATGCAATTTAAAAATTAAAATAAAATTTAGCTCAATATTAACTTTTATTTTTGGAGTGGGAAAACCAATATCCTAGACCCACGCTTTGTAAAAAAAAAAAAAAGATGATGTATTTGGTAATATCACATAGTTTTAATTACCTGTCACATACACTTACTAATTAAAAGAATTAGATAGGCTACATGACCTGACAAGTTAAGAAAATACTGATTGATAATAGTTTAAAATAATTTATAGATCAATATATGATAGATAAAGATACCATATTTCAGTTATACATTTATTCACATGTCCAAACCTACTCACCACTGTCAACTCAGAAATAATTATGTTGTAAATTTGTAGACAATTATCTCAAGACCTAATTTCACTTCTCTCTGATGGCAATCTAGAGCAAAAAGCAACAATTAAACAAGTATTCACCAAACTTTTCATATGAACCAAATGTTTAACACATAAATGTGAGAAAAAGAGGTCTTTGTCCTCTTATACTTTTCAATTTAGGGTAGAACTAATTAGTTAAGGTTAGCATCTGCTGAACAGTATAGAAAATATAAAATCAATTATATAAAAATAAACATATTTCACATGGTTTTATGATTTTATCATAGATCTCAGCTCATTCTATCACACTGCTTAGCAATTGTAGTGCTTGACTTTTATTCTCACATGACTGAAAGATGCCTTCTCTGTACCGATCTTCATGTCCTTGTTCTAGATACTTGTCTTATATAAATTTTCATGGCCACCCCATCGCTTTTTTCTCATCCTTTTCATTTACTCTGTGAGCTGCACTATAATTAGTCAAGCTTTACAATAACATTTTAAAATTATACATTTGTAAAAACGATATTTGTTTACTAATAAATACTCAAAATTAGAGAAGCGCAAAATGATTACAATGAATGGAAATATTGTAAAAGCTATTAAACTAATGTTTGAATTGTTTAAAGGATGAGTAGGAACTAAGCAAACAAAATAAAAATAGAGTTCCTACTCTTTGAATAACTCTTTTGAGGCCTATATGAAGAAATAAAGGTATGTGGTATCCCAAATCTTATAAATGAACAACAAAAATATTTTTAAAAAATTAAAATGGGCAAAGGACTTAAGTAGATATTTCTCCACTGAAGATATATTAAAAGATGCTCAACCCCAGTAATCATTAGAGAAATGTAGATACAAACTACAATGGATACCACCTCAGATCCATCAAAATGGCTACTTTTGGGTAAAAACACAATAATACACACACACACACACACACACATTACTACTACCAATACACACATTCAGAAACTAATGAGTGTTGGTGAGGATGTGGAGAAATTAGAATTTTTGTGCACCTTTGAGAATGTACAATGATATAGCCACTGCAGAATACAATATGGAAATTCCCCCAAAATTAAAAACATAATTACCTATGATCCAGCAATTCTTCAATTCTGGGTATTCACTCAAAAGAATTAAAGCAGGAGGTTGAAGAGAGATCTGTACACCTACTTCATAACAGCATTATTCACAATAACTAAATCATGGAAGCAATCTAAGTGTTCATTGACCAATAAATGGGTAAACAAACACGGTAAGTACATACAATGCAATATTACTCAGCATTAAAACGAAAGAAATTCTGGAATATGCTACAAAATGCATAACACTTGAGGACAATAAGACAGTCACAAAAAGACAAATATTATATGATTCAACTTTCACATTTAGTATTTAGTCAAAATCATTAATACAGAAAGTGTAACAGTAGTAGTGTAACAGGGCCTGACAGGAGGGGAAAATAGGATGTTATTGTCAATTGGTATAGAGTTTCAGTTTTATAAGACGACACTAGTCATTGAGTTGTCTGGTGGTGAAAATAGTTATGAGGATGAATTGTTATAAAACAATGTGAATGCATTTAATACCACTAAACTGTACACTTAAAAATAGTTAAGATGATACAATTTTATGTTATATGTATTTTGGCCAAAATTAAAAAAAAAGAAAAGGAAGAAAAATGAGTTCTGAAGATTAATGTAAGCATTGTGACTACAATTAATAATACTGTATTCTATACTTAAAATGTGCTAAGAGGGTAGATCTTGAGCATTCTTAACACACATTTAAAGAACAAATGAAAACATTTGTGAGGTATTGGGTATGTGAATTAGCTTGATTAATGTGGTAATCATTTCACTATACATATATTATATCAAAACATCAAATTGTACACATTAAGTATAAACAACTATTATTTGTCAATTATACCTCAATGAAGTTGAAAAAATCTATGTTTATACAAAAAAATATATATATCCAACTCATTGGACCCAGTCTCAGGTCAAGAAATCTCAGACTGTTTGAAGACATCAAGATACATCTCAAGGTAGCATATCAGATGGCCCCTGGCCCACATGTCATCTGCAACACTCCTCAGGATTTCCTGAGCTTAATTTGGTTACCCCAAAAGTAGATTTAGGGTCCTCCTAGCTGAATCTCAATCTCCTGCAGTGACTTTGAGTTACTTGAGGTGTTTCTAGGATCCCTGATATGTTGTCTGTGAAAGCCTGTTCTCCTGAATTGTGCCTGCAGTGTATGAATTGCCTTAGGGCACACTAAGTTAGGTATGGGCAGTTTGTGCTGAGGTTGAAGATCCAGGACTAGGTCTAGCATAAATTAAAGTAGGTTCTGGTTTCCAGAAGTGAGTCTGAAGTAACCTGAGACCCAGATAATACAAATTGTAGCACAGCATACATATCAGAATTCCCAGACTTAAGTAAGATTACCTGCATTCAGTTTTAGGAATCCAGACTCAGCTTAGGGATTCTCAGGAAATACACCTGGAAAATAGAAACATACCATATGTTCACAGAGTAAAACACAGGGAACCCATAATCCACTTTATGGAATCAAGGTATTCTCAAGATACTGAGATTCATTAAGGAGATATTCATTAAATTTAGGGAATCCTAGAGTTTTTTAAGTATTCTTAACCTCCTCTTGAGTCCCCAGACCCACATCCGGTGTATAGATTAAATTCATATATCCCCAGACATCAACCTATGAGTTTTTTATACTTATACCATCAAATCTAAGACCTACATCAATAGACTCAGACTCATTTCAAACAGACCCAGATATAGCTCATACTCTATCTGCAAAACCCAGACTTAATTCAGGAAATCCCATACCATTTCATAGGCACCAAACTTAGTATATACGTATTTCCAGAAAGTACTTCAGAAGACCCAGACATACCTCAGAGACCCCACAGATTATCAACCAACCCTAACCATCCGCATGTGTGCACACTTACAGCAGGCTTTCACAGATATTATATTAAATACTTTAGTTGATCCCAATTCAGCTCAAAACATTCAGACCCACCTTCAGAAAATCTAGCCCTGATTCTAGAGAGATAGTTTCAGTTTAGATGATCCAGAGCCACCTCAGAGTTATCAGAACAATCTAGGCAGACCACGAATGAATTTTATAGTAACTTGGTTCAGCTCTTGAGACCTCGGAAACACACTGAAGAAAACAAATGCATCTGAGAGTATCACAGAGCAATCTTAGGTGACCCAGATTCATTGCAGACTCCTTTTATTTACCTCAGGGGACCCTAAACCTACTTCATAAGACCAAAGTTTAACTTAGGCACCTCAAAAAAGTACCTGGTGGCCTCACCCACTCTTAGAAGAACCCAGACCCACATTATGGGTTCAAGGCTTGGTTCATAGGATATATACACACGCCACTCAAGTATGCCCACACACAGTTCAGGTGACCAACAATGAGACTGGAACCTAAACTGTCTTCAGGAATCCATATGAAGCTTAGTAAACAACAGGCCCACCATAGAAGACCCTACAATGATCTTGGCACCCAACTCTGCTCAGGCATCGCAGGGTAAACTGTGTCTGCTTTCTGATAAAAGGCAGCCTCCTTGTCCACTGCACAGAGCATATTTATAGGGAACCTAAGGCTAAATCATTCAAAGATAACCTGCCTCTATGTCAGGGTCACTTACTAGCAGAGAAACTACTTCCCTGCAATCTGTTGAAAGTCAGCCCTCAAGGCAAACAGAAAAGGCCCTGTCAAGTTTTGTTAAGTTCCCAGTTGCTGTCAAATTACATGGAAACAACAGCTAGGTACATTAATCTCTAATTAAACCAGTTTCTTATGAGTCCTCACAGGTTCCTCCAGAAAATAAACCAGAAAGTGCAATCTATTCCTGTAAACCCATGGAAGATCTTAAGCTCTTATTCTGGAAACTAGGTAAGTCCACAAGTCTCAGGGGATCAGGGAACTTTCGTGTACTTTGAATTAACAAACTGCCATGAAAAAGTAACTTCATTGTCAATTACCTCTAGTATTAATTTTGTCCTGTCTTTTTATCTTTTTGCTAAGTTTATATCTTCTAGGTTACAAGGCTTCCTACCACCTCTACAGGCTGGAACAACCTCATGCTGTTTTCCTCCTGGGCCCTTAGAATAGGCTTTCAGTGATTTTTATTCCCAGTAGGCAGGGACTACCATCCTATCTCAGCTTTGAAGAAATTAGAGAAGACAGACCTTCCTCCCTCCACATCCCCTTAAGATTAAGGGAATAAAATCTCTGAAGGGAAATGATATAGGGAGGAGGTAGAAAATTTGAAGTGTTAGTCAGACCGCATTCAGACTACAGTGTGTTGATCAGCCCTGCAGCCAGGCCAGAAAGACACCTGCAAAACAAAGAAAGTTTGGCTGAAAGAAAAGCTCACTTCCTGAATATCACTTCCTGCTATGTATGTTGAGGGACCCCGATGAAAGATAAGTAGCTGAGGGAAGCTACAAAACTAGTTCCCATGAAGGCAATGCAAAATACAATGATCCCATGCACCTCCGATGATGGTCAATGGATTTTAAAACATACTATTATAGAACAATATTGCCTGGTATCTTTTAGGTAATGTGCAGTTGCCGTTAATTCTTTTTTGTGTGTTCTCAGTTGGGTGCCAAGTCATCCAAAGACAAATACAAGAACTCTGAGTGAGCAATTATCAACTGTGCTTAAAAGATCTGAGCTATGCTTCACTGTGTTGCAATCTGCCAAGGGCAGAGAGGCAAACAAAGAACAAACAACTGCTTATGGTTTAGCACAGATAACTGGGGCCTGGTCTTCGGAAGATTATTGTTGCCAGTAAGTTTCAAGTCCTGAGAAGAAGAATCTCACACCCTCCTTGATCTTCAGATGTATATAATAAACATGATGAGCTTGCCTCAGAGTCACTGTATCTTCTGCATAGTGCAGTGTCCCAGCTGGCCCAGCTTTCATATATGTTGTCTCTGTGTTTTTCTTCATTCCTCTATCGCCCCCTCTTAGGAATATTAACACTCTAGCCATGTAGGTTGAGGTATATATCCATCTCAGAGGTGCCGAATCCAATTCAAGCAGTTTAGACCAACGTTAGGGATCCAATGAGGTCATACACTCAAGATCCATCTCAAGATATTCAGACACAACCCAACATCATAAAACCATACTATAGAAGGCCTAGTCTTCTATCACAAGATCTAAACTCACCTCCTAGTAAATTTTTTCCACTTGATTGGGTTTAAACCACCAGAGTGAACACTAAAATCACATTAAAAGATCCAGATTCAGATCAGGAAACCTATTTTCAGCTTAGGAGATCCAAGTTCTACTTCAGGGGATTCTAGACACACCCCAGAGCTCCCTCAAGACCTACTGTTGTAAACCAGAGACCCAAATCAGGGAACCCAGATTCATTTCAGGCATATTAGGCAATACACCAGGGGACTCCAGATTAGGTAAACAACAAAGATGCAGCTCAGAGACTTCAGAACCAATTCACAGTTTCCCAGACCCACCTCAGAAGAGCATAAACTACAGGGGAATCAGATTCTGCTTAAGCAACTCTAAAACAAGCCTCAGGGTATACTAGACCCACCCATCCCAAGGCTCCAGAGATACACCTCAGCTCAGAAAACCCATATTACTATGCTAAGAAACACTAAATCCACTTTAGGAATCTGTAACCTGCTTCGGTTGACTCAGATTCAACCTGAGACCAGAGACCCTCTTCAGAAGAGCACAGACTTCTCTTTCATTCCTGTGGTCTTTGAAAAACCAGCTGTGTCTACAGTCATGCCACCCTGAAGAAGCCCGATCCCATTTGATCTCGGAAGCTAAGCCAGGATCGGGCCTAGTTAGTACTTGGATGGGAGTCCACTTAGGAAGACCAGGTGCTATAGGCATAACAAATAAAAAGTAAGGAGTTTAAGGTCCTGACAAGGTCCTTGCAATCTATGAGGTCAACCAAGAGTTGCCTCGCCTAAAAAAAAAAAAGAAAGACCAGCTATATCATCTGTTGAGTGTGTTGTCAGCAACTGTTGATGAAAAGTATATCTAGAAATACAATAAAAAGAACAATTATTAAAGCATGAAAAGGGATATTAAACCAGCAGTTGAGTTTAAAAGGAGCCAATGGAGAAAATTTTAGGAAATGAAACACAAAGTGTCCTTAGGTGGCCCCATAATGAGAGTAAAGATAATCCGAAATTTTTTCTAGCTTTCAGTCTGGATGTTTTGCTGGTGGTATCTGAATACCTTGAGATAGATCTTGAGTTTAGGAGCTAGTTGGCATAGATATCAGAGAGGTTTCAGGCAAAATGCACAGTATAGTAACTTCCAATCACTACATAAGGCCACCTCTGAAAGTCAGAGTTATGTTCAGTGCCAGATAATTATGAAGGACCACTCACTGAAGTTTGTAAGTTCTCTGATGATGCTGGTGGTTTTGGTAAGATTCCCCACAGACACAGTTATTTACTAAACTAAAACACTGAAGACAGCAGTTTTGTGAACTTCTGACATTTTGTTTTCTAATGGAGCACTGAACTGTTTTAGATTTACTCTCAATAACTTAGACAATTATTCTAGGACTTCTTGAGAATTTTCTAAGAATTCAATGTCATAGCTTCCTTCTTGGGCCAGAATTTTGTTTCTAAGGCAATAGCTGGAACACATTTTATAAACCTTTTGATTGCTGCTTGAAAAAAAACACATCGAAAGTGATGGTGGTTAAAATGACAAAAGGAGATACTCTTATTAAATAACTCTAGAGACTATAAAATTCATTAGATAATAGTATCCAGTCCAATGAGCAGGCAAATAATAATAACTATAGTTGTCCTAAACAAAATGTCTCTTTATGAGATACACAGGGTTTACAAAAACAGTTATCTCATATATTTGTATTTTAGAGTTCAAATGAGCCATTTGATGGAGACATTGTCACATCTAATTCAGAAGAAAAAATTTATTGGAGTTTGCTTACAAGACAAATAGTCTCAAGTGAAGGTAAAACTACACTGAGGAACATTTGAGTATATTACATAATAAAATAAGGCAAAAATACATACTTTCACACTCATAATAACAGTGTAGGTATTTGTATTCTTTATGTTACAGTGGAAGTGTACATTGCTCTTTCTAAAAAGTACTGAGGTTCATGAAAATTTTAAAGTCCAGAGAAAACCTAAAGATCCCTATAAAGTATTAACAAAGGATGCTCTCAAATCTGAGAGAGGTATAGGAATTTGTAGGAATCTGGGAGTTTCCTAAGGAAAGAAGATATGTAACAGCAGTTAAAATTAGAACTGTGAGATTGTGATTTGAGTTGTGTAAAAGACATTTGGGGCTACTTGGAAGGATAGAGAAAATATTAAGGGGAAAATAGTTCATGAGAGGGAGAGAGGAAGAGAGAGTGCAAAGTAAGGTTTACGGAAAGCTACAGCTGCAATGGGAAAGTTATATGGATAGCAACAGTGATGCTTGAGTGGCTAGAGATGACAGAAGATCAGAAAAGAAAAACAGAGTGCTGAGAATAAGGGGCTACAGGGAATAGGGGGCTTGGCTGGCATCTTGTATGGAAGTTGACCACCTGCTGATGTCACCTGCTTGGTTCCAAGATCTTAGGAAAGCTTTTTGCTGCTAGGCACTAGAGGGAGGCTTGTTTAAGGTGTCCAGTTGGGGTGGTCTTCCACTCAGAGTAATTTTTTTTATATCTTTTCAGTTAAGAAATATGAATCCAAGATATTGGGTTGCCTAGTTTGACAGCATTGTTCATAGTCAGAAAGATGATGTGAGGCTCTCAGTACTTTATTTGGATCACAACACCAGAAACCTGTGAAAAACAAATCAAGGTTTAGGTAAAGAAAAACTTTATTCAAAAAGAATATTTCCATTTGCAACAAATGGATGGATCTTGAGATTATCATGCTAAGCAAAGTAAGTCAAAAAAAGATGAGAATCATATGATTTCATGCATGTGTGGGACATAAAATTGAAAACAACAAAGAAACAGGACGAACAGATGAATGGCCTTAGCCAACACTTTTGTGGTTACCAAGAGAAGCCAGGAAGGGGAGAGATAGATAAGGGTAAAAGGAGTCAAATATTTGGTGACAGAAAAATTCAACTTTGGGTGGTGAACACACAATGCAAAATATATGACATAACGTTGAATTGCACACTTGAAACATATATAATTTTACTAACCCAGTAAGGTTAATAAAATTTAAAAAATACATAAAAGTGATATCTTAAAATAAATGAATGAATGAATGAATAAATAAATAAATAAATAAATAAATAAATAAATAAATGACTATTGAATGCAACACTCCTATCTCAGAATCTGTAAGTATCTCAAAATAAAGTAGAAAAAGCCTTTTTTAAGAGTAAGGTATAAGCAGAGCTAGGAGAAACTGAGTAAGAGACAAGCAGATCAGTCAGCAGAAGGCAAAACTGAGGCACTTTAATAGCAAATGATTCTCTCTGCCAGCTCATTCTCAAAATGAGCTGTCCTTAGTAAATTAGTGTTTGCCTAAACTTGAAAACAAGCCACAGTTTATGGCACTGTGTGAAGGAGAGAAAAATGATTAAAGAGAAAACTGTGTGAAAGAGAGAAAACTGATTAAAGGTCAAGTCAAGACAAAGTTTGAATAATGAACAATTGTAGGCATTTGGTCATCACAGCAACAGGAAAAAAAATCCTATAATCATAAGAATTTCTAAAATGTCATTCAATATCAATTTTGTACAAATTTCATTTTTTTAATAATGGCATGCATTTTAATTTTATTTAAAACAAAATCTAAGTAAGATTTGAAAGTTGCAATTGGTTCAAATGTCTTTAAGTGTCTTTAAACAATTTTTCCTTCAGCTTTTATTTTTCTTCCAATTTATTGGTTGATTATTCAATATAGTCTTCTACACTCTGAATTTTGCTTCATGTGTCTATCCATGTAGTCTCATTTAACATGTTCCACTACCCACAATATTTCTTGAATATAACAAAATATATAGATTTTGCTTTGATTTATTTTTCATAAAGAATGCTTTATATACACTAATTGTCCTTTCATTATTATGCATATATTCTGGTTATAACTCTTTATTTCATTGCCCATGTCTCTATAACACTTTTTAATATCCAGTAGGAAAGTTCTTTCTCAGAATATTCTCTAAAATATTCCTGAATGTTGATTCTTCCAAATAAATTCTAAAATTGTGATTGGGAACACAATATACATATATAGTTACATACATATACAGATATGTACATAAATACACTCATACATATATTAACATATATACATGTCACATTCTTTACATTATTTTTATTTTAAGGTCACATTGAAATCATATTAGAAAATTCTTCTCCACTTACCTACCTAAGTTCTTCTTCATGTATTTCAAAGGCTTTAAGAGTTTTCTACTTTACATAAATCTTGCACATAGCTAAGTAAAAAAAAAAAAAAAAAAAAAATCTGTATAATGAGGATAAGAATAGTGCTTATTTAATAGAATTTTTAAAATAATCAAATGAGGTGATCAATTAAAAAGTAAATAGAACACTTCCTATAACGGCCAGCAGAAAATATTTTTAGATGTTTTTGTTTTTATTTGATCATTTGCTCTACAATATTTATTATCATTAAGGAAGTGGTCTGGTTTCAAATTCATTATAATTTGTATTATATATGTTTCTTGTGCTATTTTTAGAGGCTATATTCGTAAAAAGAATTGAAACACAACTCTTGTCCTCTGTGTTCTATGAGAGTAGAAATAATATACAAAGTTTTATTTATCTATTTTTATCAGCAGTATAGAGACCATTTAGAAAATTTTTCAGAGTATGCCTTAGAATTAATTATAAGTTCATTATGTTTTGGATTTCTATTTCTTCTTTAATAAATGTTGATAAATTTTGTTTTCTTAAATCATCTGTCACCTCATTTTCCAAATCACTTTCACAATAGTGCACAAAAAATTTCTTACAACTTTCCATTTTTTATTGCTAATTTATTCTTCATTAGAGGTGTGTATATGTGTTCTGTCCTTTTTTTCCATCCCACTTTTAGGCATGTTATTAGTAAAAGTGTACAATGATGATTTGGATACACAAGGCATCCAAAGCAACACAATTTTTTTTTTAAAAAATATATAGTTTCGAAGGTTTTGACCAGTTCCTAAAGAAAGTAAGTTTACAGATTAACATCAGCTTCCTACCTAACACAAAGATTATTACAATAGTTCCACAATTTTTTGTAGCTCTGAATTATGTTTTAAGTGTTGCACTCAGGTAACACCCTGAATACCACTTAACTTCACAGTAAACATATATAATACCATTAATTAATTTTCTTGGATACATTTAAAAGGTTAAATAGTTTATACAATTTCACACAACTATGTAATTTTAACAGCTCCTCTAAAACTAAAGCAAGTAGCTTATTTGCATAGCAAGCAAAATGTTTTATATATTTTTTCTCCTTTTAATCTACCACAAATACCTGACCTGAAAATGCAGGTTATCCTCCAAGCTGTCTTTTACTTTTAACGCTGAGCGTTTCTGCACATTCTTACCCAAAACCTCATGCTATGCTGATTTTCTCTTTTTTATTTTTCCACACTGCTTTTAATAAACACATGCCTCTGCAAATGTTGCTACTTCTGCCTAGAACAGGTTCCTTAAGCAGTACATATAATAAGTTACAGTCCATTTTCAGATCTCTCAAAATCCAACTCAATAAATGTTTATTATTTATATTTTTAAGAGTTGGTTTTCTTTAACAACAAGTGTCTAGGGCAGATCATTGGATTTAAATCTCAGCATTTTTAGAACAGATTTCTGAAACTGTGGGCTGTTTAAAAGTTTTTTAAAAAATTTATTTATTTTTAACTTAAGCCTAAAGTTTTTATTTTGTTTCTTTTTTTACAGAAAGGACATAATTATACTGCTACTGGAGTTCTAAAATTTAACTGAATATACAATATAGAGATATTTTATCCAAGTGATTGATTCCAATATTATTTAGGAAATGACAGTCACTATTTTGTGTAATACTCTTTTTTAATCAGTGGGGCATTGTCTCAAATATTTTACGGCATCTGTCATAACACATTATTTCCTGTCTACTTTTAGTCTATTCTTTACTTGTATTAATTACCAATTACATATTATTCTATTATTTATAATCGCGTTGTCTGTTAAACTTAATAAAATTCTTTTTCTCAAAGATATAAATTAAAAAGAATACATATCACCTGTTCAAAATGAAAAAAAAATCTACAATGTTGACAGAGCCAATGTCTTTCTGGTAGGAATGTAGTGAATATGTGGGTAAAATGTTTATGGGATGGTTTTGATAAAAAAAATTAACAGTAGTACTAATAGATAGGTAATTGTCATTTAAAAAATTTTGTAATAAAAGCATGTAAAGTAGCTTTACCTCTGGTGCCTAATGTCACTGCTGAGTTATTTACAGGAAAAAAAATACCGAAAAGAGAAAATTAAGATTTTTAACAGATGTGTTCAGCACTACATTATTTATAGGAGATATGAAAATTCTAAATGTCATAATTAGATATAAAAATTAACAGGCATTAGTTTGTTAAAGTAAGGTAAAAACACTGAAAAGTGTAGCAAAAGCATGATGAGTTGTAAATTTTAAGAGACAATTCATTCCTATGTAAAATGTGTAGACAAAATCTACAGAAACTCATAAAAATAAGTTTTAGTCATACTCTGCACTTAGGTGTGTTTTGTAATGTTAGATTTAATTTTAGAAATTAAATCATAGAAGGAATAATTTTACAGTGGAAAAGAATAATTTGTCAGCTAATGGCATTTTTTTCAGAAATACAAATATATTTATTTTACCAGTGTTGTTAAAAAAATTGTTTTTTATACAGATTGAGGTTCGAAATCGTCTCACGTGGATATTTTTTGTTAATTTTGAAAGTTCTCGTCAAAACATTAGATTTATCTACTTACAGAAATTGATTTTTTTCATATCTTTCAACTATACTGAAGCTTTGGATTCCCAAATATTTTCATTATTTTAGTTCTTTTACCATATTCTCCTTATTGCAATCATATATTTTTTCTTTTCATGTTTTAAAACTTAAAAAACAAACAAACTAGATGCCGTGTGAGAATGAGTGAACCGACAAAACTTGGGAGGGGAGCAAATTTTAGATCGCTATTTGATAGTAAAAATTTAGTTTTTCCTTTATCTTGATTATATCAAAGAAATAGGAGTAAGTAAAGAATAAAATGAAAGTTAAAAAATATTTTGATTTTACATTTTCTTTAGACTTTTCTCTTTTCCTTTTCTAGTCAACTGTTTTCGACTTCATAAATCTTCCTCATTCCCTACTTCCTCTGCGGCGCAGGCTCCGGTCACATCCGGGTTTTTTTTACCTCCCTTATAACGGTTGCTCTGTCGCTCCCAACCGTTAAGCTTGCGCTCGCTGAGGGACGCCTCGAGGTGGGGCCTTATAAAAACAAGAAAGAAGGTACGGTATTCAGAATTTTTAAAACAGAATATAAATTTATGCCTCCGGAGAGAGTCCATAGGTATATTATGTTCTGTGGATGTGGAGATAACGGTGATTTTGACTTTGTAACTTTTTCTCGGGCTTTTTCAGTGTTTTAAAATTGCAGTAAATAGTGGGTATATAATTAAACATATGTATGACCTTATGATATTTGGGGGAGTTACTTATAGATCTATTTTCTGATGAATAGGTTTCTGATAACTTTTAAACTCCTCAACAATGTGTTCGGGGGCAGCAGTGGAAAGCCAGTGAAGTGTCCAAAATTCGTCCACGAACGGAGGCTTAGGGGGTGGCAAAAGGCACCAAAGTCAGCTGTGGCGGATAGTACTGACTAGAGAACCCCACAGTAGAGCTAAGAAGTTCAGTGTAAACTTGGTTTATCTCACTCAAGTTGTGCCCGGTAATCTCTTATTTTTCATATAGAATGTCGAGCCGCCATTTTGTTTCATGTGTGCTTTTTTTTTTTTACCGGTTTTTCTTTCTGAAAGAGTCAAGATACTAAACCACTCTGATTAAGAACTTGCATTTTTAGTTATCAAATGTCAAAATGTTGATTCGCTTACTAGAAAGTGTCAAATTTTAGTGTTCATTATAAATCACGTCACTTTAACCAATATTTGCTAAAGCCTGTCTACATAATCATGTTTTAAATTTGCTTTAGTAAGAGCTTTAATTCCCTCGAATTTACTATTTCGTATTTTAAAAACCTTTGGAAGTAGAAAATTACGTTAAATACTCTTAAATGATATTTTTTAAAAAATGGAAATTGCGGGGATGGGAATGTAAAATATGTTTAAGGTCTTTTTATGTACATTTCATGAACCTGCCTATATTAGTTGATGTGCAGAATCCAGAAATACTTTTTCTTACCACTTATTTTAGACGAAAAAATCCACTATTTTTAGAAAGCGAAGCCTTGTATGCTACAGCTAAAAAAGGTTGCACTAGTCTTCCAATCCAATTTTTACATGTAACTATTTGTCTCATACCTATAAAAAATGCACTGTTTATTAGGCCAGCGCTTATTCAACTATATGGTACAGATTTTTAAAAAATTTTAATTAGCTCGAGTAGGATACTTCACTTGAGTTTTAAAATGCCCTGTGTCATACAATTTGATTCTTTGACTTATACTTTTTCTGTTCCATATATATTGATATATATTTAACCACTTTACAGCACAATGGTGGAAGCAGATCGGCCTGGGAAGCTATTTATAGGAGGCCTCAATATTGACACCAATGAAAAGGCCCTTGAAGCAGAATTTGGGAAGTATGGTCCCATAATAGAAGGTAACTCTTAGAACCAACATACATATGTGCTTAAAGTAAATATACATTAAATATACACTATTGACAGCTCAATTTTATTTTCTGTTCTTGATACTTGTATGAGCATTGTTTTTAAGTTTCTGTTTTATATTAGGAAAGCATTCATAGCAGTGAGTTAAAAGTTCTGTCTAACAGTCTGTTAATACTGAAAGCAAAGAAACAGCAATGAATGTATCCTGGAAACAGGGCATGAAATAGGATAAGATAGGCTAACCGTAGAGTTTATTTACTATAGATATTAGTGTACTAATTCTAATGATATAAAATGTAAGGCTTTTTTTAAAAAATAATTTTCAAAAGATACTTATTATGCTGTGTCCAGGAATTCAAATTAAGTTAAGAGAGACTTGTAAGAAATTGTGAAAGTATGGATAATTTTGAAAATATGAAAAGTTCAGTTTTAGGGAATAGTAAATTTAAAAGGTTTACACGTATTACAGTTCTTCTGATGAAGGATCGAGAAACAAACAGGTCCAGGGGCTTTGCTTTTATTACATTTGAGAACCCTGAAGATGCTAAGGATGCCACCAAGGATATGAATGGAAAGGTAAACATTTTTTAATATTGTTATGTGTTAATGAATGAAATAGTCTTTTTCCTCATGGATCTTAAAATCTAGTGAATATGTGTCTCCTATATCTTTTAAAGTTTTCAGTGATTCTATTAAATAAGAACTTCTTAATATGCACTCAAAATCACTCCATTCTGGACTCTTTTTGGCTTATTTTTTCTTAGATTATCTCAATATGTTTTACAGTTATTTTATTTATTAAGCTATCCCCAATATTTACTGCTATGTTAAGCCTTGGGTTTTATTTTAGACTTGTCAGGGATGACTCTTCCCTCACAAATTAAAAGGTCTCCTTCAAAAACAAGTTGCATATTTGCTCCATTTTATCTCTTCTCCATCATATATATAAGTAATATCCTCTTATACTAATTATATAATATGATGTTATTGATACTATCTTTAATATTTATAGTCCTTGGACGGTAAACCAATTAAAGTAGAGCAAGCCAACAAACCAACTTTTCAAAGTGGTGGCAGACGGAGGCCACCATTTCCTTCAAGAAACAGAGGCCATCCAAGAGTTCTGAGATGTGGAAGAGGAGGAAGTGGAGGAGCAAGAGGACGTCCTTCACGTGGAGGACACTTGGGTAATGTTTTAAAATATAAGGATGCAATCATAAGACAAAAGCTAAGTTTGAATGTGCAGAAATACCTCAAATTCTATATACTTTTTAAGCAAAGTAAACAATTAAGATTCAATATATGAGGAATTAACATTGATAAAATGATTTCTAAGAGCTAAATAATTACTACAGGTATAGAAACAATTGAAATAGTTAATGTGCAAAACAATCTTAATCACCTTGCAACAAAATGACATAAATTTCAAACTAAATTGTCTTTTTTACCATTGCTTCTGTTTTCTATATTCACATCAACCATTTTTCTACAGAACTAATTTCTGTTAATCATATGTTAGAATTTTTTACTTTGAGACTAAGAACTTCTTATAAGTTTATATTTATGACTGATAAAAAGCAATTAAAATACAATCTTTTTTTTTTCTGAGGATAACATCATTGCATTATAAAAATATTAGGGAATCTTGAAAAATACCCAATGGCAAATAAAAATCATTTGCAATACCCACAATTCAGGGATATATACTTCATATTTTAGGTTTAACCTTGAAATGTTTGTGTTTGGTGAATACATGTACAAACAAATTTCTATCATTTTGATAGGAAGGTTTTTTACCTGGATCTGTTATAATGAACTCTGCGTTTGGGGAAATACCTAAAGGAACTATCTAGAGCTTTTCTTAGATTCTCAAAGGTATCTCTCTGATGCAGGAAAAGACTAAAAACCACAGCTTCACAACATGTATGTATCTTTCTTTGTGTTGGAGAATGAGTTCCTGAAAAGGCATTTATGACCTTTTTCCATAGAAATCTTTTTTTCCCCTTAGGTTTAACGGAAAGGCACTTCTCATTTCGATAATATCCAAGTATCAGACAAACTTTGTTTTATAGGTTAACCAGTCTTCTCAAATCAGATTTAGCTTCTGTTTTTTATTAGATGTGATTTTTAGGAAATGTTTCCTTATGTGTAGTTGCAGGGTTTGCCCCCACTTTAAGATAATTTTCGCTATGTTTTTGAGAAAAGTTTATCAATTTACCATAATGCATATTCTACCATAAATACAGATATTAATTTATTTTTTTAACTGTGACAGTATTGGAGAATTGGAATATATCTCAACATTTTTCTAGATTGAAAGGTAAAACATTTTTAATTAATATGTATTTCTTAAGTATCCTTAAAATTGAGCAGAACACAGTCTTTTTCATTGATAGGGCTATTTTGTAAAGAAATTGTAGGAATTGTAACTTAGTCTTTTAGAGAATGAATTTTTCTGATGCATCTTCTGTTTCTTTAATACTTTGAATTATGCTTGTGATACATTTTTAAAAGTTTTCTTGACATTAGTCTTAGATGAACTATCACCATTTCTTCCTATGTTTTTAAAGACCATTCTTGAATTTAATTTATATTTTTCTGCACCTAATTAATTCTCTGCAAATCTGTTTCTTTCACCAATATAAAATGTGTCTTGAATTTTCTTAGGTTTATCCGAACTGACTTTTACAATGAGTATGTGAATTGTATTGTCACATAAAGAGAAAACTTTATTAATTTAGACTAATATGAATACCTAAGATCATGCTACTGTTTAGTAAATATTTATAAACAGTAACTGAAACTTGATAATTTAAAAATGTTTACTTAACTAAAAGGATGTTATTTAAACACAGATGATGGTGGATATGCTCTTAATCTCAACATGAGTTCTTCCAGGGGACCCTTTCCAATTAAAAGGGGTCCATCTTCAAGAAGTGGAGGACCTCCTCCTAAAAGATCTGCCCCTTCTGCTCCAGGGCAAAATAATAGTGGGATGGGAAGACGAGGTAAGTGTTATATAAGGAAAAAACATTGTTTTTTAATGAAGGAAAATGAACTGTTTAAACTGAATGCTTAACTTTAAATTCAGCAAGCAAAATGGAAGTACGTGGGAGTATTTACTCCTCACTAAGTTATTTATTGATTCATGGTAAAGAAATAACCATGTAATTCTTCAGCTTCTAATTATAGATGCAGTAGGTAGTTAACACTACAGTAAACATTCCTTTTAAGTCCATGTTTGATATAGAGTACCTCTTAATTTTTAAAGTTCCTGAAAATACTCTGGTTAATAGGCCTTTTCACATGGCTTAATAAAAATTCTATGAAAACCGGGGTCTCGTGAGAGGATATTCTGATCAGTAGCATAGTTGGACAACCTGTATTTTGACAACTTGGTCAAATAGAGAAACTGAAACTTGCCTTAATGAATTATTTTTTCCTTTGGGGCATTATGGCACTTTAGTGATTTTATATTAAATGCAGATGTTGATGGGTACATTCTTAATGTCAACATGAGTTCTTCCAGAAGATCCTTACAAATAGTTCCCTATTCTAAAAGATAGTAGAAAGTTCACTTTTAAGGCCATAATGTTTATGTGCAAAGCAGTGATTTTGGTTGTATGAAAACAGGAAGAAATATGTAAATACACACTAGATATATTTTCTGCTTCCAACAATCATCTTGTTGGGAACAAAATATCTAGAATAAAGAAGGCTTAACCAGTAGGAAATAAGTATTTTGTCACTTAGCTGAAAAGAGATCAGTGTGGGCTTAAATGGTATTTAAAAATAAAATTAAGGCTTGAAAGGTGGAATTGAAGGAGTTAAACATTTTAAGTTGAGAGGAAATGATAGAAGTGCACTTAGTTGTGAAATATATGGAGGACATAAATTAATCATTAAGAATGGTACAGAAATGTTATAAACTCTAATTGTAAAAGATTTTAAAGCCTTAAAACATGAGATGAATAAAATTTAAGAACAAAATACATTTTGAAAAGGAGACCTTTGATCCTAGATTGAACAGAGAAGGAAGTAAAAGGATTTAGTGGTCTAAGAGACAACTTTAGTTCTCTTAACTGTAGAATTTTTGTCTCACCCTTAATACAGTATAAACTTGAAACTTCACTAAATTAGAAGATATATTGTTATACTGCTTGCTTAAGAGTTGTTTCTAAGTCCTCTTGCTTTTTTTAATCTGATTTCACTTATATGTGGAGTCTGAAAAATAAAATAAGTGAACAAAGCAGAAACAGACTCATAGATACAGAGAATATTTTAATGGTTGCCAGAAGGGAGGGGTGTAGGAGCTAGGTGAAAAAGGTGAAGGGGTTAAGAAATACAAATTGGTAGTTAGAAAATAGTCACGAGGATTTAAAATACAGTATAGAGAATATAGTCAGTAATATTGTAATGGCTGTGTATGGTGTCAGGTGGGTATCAAATTTATCGTGATAATCACTTAAGTTATAAAATGTATAATCATTATGTTGTCTACCTAAAACTAATATAATATTGAATGTCATCTATAATTGAAAAAAAAATTAAAAAATTTAATAAGTACAGTATGGCTCTTGATTTCAAAATACACAATAAACCTATATTTTCTCATTAGTAGATTAGTTAGAGAACAAATGATAAAAGACTGACTTTTAGGAATTAGGAATAAGAGTCTGCACAGACAGATTATTTTGAGTGAAAATTTCATAGTTTGAAAGAGTTAATGCTCTTAAAATGCCATCAAATTGTATTGTCAATATGCAGGAGAAATCTATATTGCTATCATTACTAAGGTGAAGCTTGTACATTCAAATTTTTTAGCATATGAGGTCAACCACTTGGTGACAAATTATAAAGTATATGTAAACAATTTGACATGAAGTAGCCCAGTAAAAATACTAATACAACAAAGAGTATTCTGGACAGTGTTAGAATATATACAGGTAAAGGACAGGAATATATGGAATTATTCTGAGACCTAAAAATGGTTTAAAGAATAGCGTAAAAAGACTAAGTGGGAAACTAGATTTTGGAATTATGATAACAGGACTTAGTATTATGGTCCCCGAGGAGCAAGTGGAAGGTTTTACTCCACTGGTGCTATTACAAAACTTAAATGTTGAAAAGAATAATTAGTTGTAATGGGACCATTATAAGAAAAAGTACATTAAGCAATAAAAGCAAAAGCGAGTTTAAGAGACTTTGAGGTGATTGAAGGAAGAAAGGAACAAGAAAGACGTAGAGAGGGAGAAAAGCTGACCTAAGAGATTTAAAAAGATGTAATCAGATTGAATATATGAAGGTATTTGTCAAAATTATATTTAGATCAAATTTTTGAGAGATATTACCTACTGATGATAAAGATTATATGAAGTATATGGGGAGGGGAAGATGTCAGAAGATAAAACATTGATGAATAACATTCAACAAAAATGAGCATAAATAGAATCAAATTTTTAAATATTTTGGAAAGAGGAAAATAGTTTTGATTTTTATTTGAAACAGTACAGTCAATTTGAGATTCTTAATGTAAGCATTTTAAAATTAAAGGTCCAGTGTCACGTGGGAGAGAAAATTATGGAGTTCCTCCACGTAGAGAGCCATTCTCTTCCAGGAGAAAATACTGGATGTCACCAAGGGATGATGGTTATGCTACTAAAGAAAGGTAAAGGAAAACAAAAAATGTGAACTGTTAAATCATAGTTGATATTATTTTTTGTTGAGATGCAATCTGTCTACCTTAAAATTAAACATGTTAAAATGAATGATTGAGCAGCACTCATAGCGTTATTCTGCCATCATCTCTGTGCAGGTTCAAAGCATTTTCATCTCCCCAAAATAAAATGCTCTACTTATTGAGCAGTCACTCCCACTTTTTTCCCTGTCAATTTTCTTATTCTGGAAATAACATACTAGTGGAATCAAACAATATGTGACCTTTTGTATCTGGCTTCTTGTTAGCAGAAATGTTCCAGGGATCAGCCATGTTGTAGCAGTACATGACAGGTACTGATTTTATGGCTGATTAAATATTCCATTGTAGGTATAGTTAACAGTTTTTCATTTGTCTGGTTATTTCTACCATAGTACTATTGTGACATTCACGTACAAGTATTTGAGTACCTGTTTTGAATTTTGGAGGCATCTACGGTCATACTGTAATTCTGTTTAATTTCCTTAAGGAACCTCCAGTTTTTTCCACAGTAGCTGTATCATTTACTTTTCTGTCGTCAATATATAGGATTCCATTCTCTCTACATCTTAACTCTATACGTATACACACACACATACACACACTTTTTTTAATTGTAGCTAACTTAGGAGTAAAGTAGTTGCTTGTTGACTGTTTATCTTTGGAGAAAAGTACATTTAGGTTTTTTGTCTGTTTAAAATGTTTTGTCTTTTTGTTTACGTTTTATTAAAATATATTCTTCTGAATATTGGAAGGCACATCTTAAAATATTTGCTGCTTTATTTATTTATCCAAGCAGAGATTATCCCAGTTTTCGAGACACCAAGGATTATGCTCCACCACCTAGAGATTATGCATACCGTGACTATGGCCATTCAGGTGCTCGGGATGAACATTCTTCCAGAAGATACAGGTAATAAATTTTTCTATTATTAAATAACCCCTTGCAGTTCTTGATTTGGACACTAGTTAATAACGTTTATTTTTTTTAATTTAGTGATCGTGATGGGTATGGTGGGGGTCGTGATAGAGATTATTCTGAACATCCAAGTGGAGGCTCTTACAGAGATTCATATGAGAGCTATGGTAAGAGTCCAGTTTTGAATTGTAAATCACAGAATTATATTTAATAGGCCAGACTGTTGATTACTCTAATATTACTTCCAATTCCACAAAAGGAAAACTATCTAATATGGACTTTTCATAGTTTGAAGGTCTTTGAATTATGGCCTTAAGAGCTCTTTTAAACTACTAGATTAAGTTTAAGGGTGAATTGGAAGTGTCATCTATTTTCCTCATCAAAGAAAAGGTATTTTAAACAGTATGAAGCATAGGAACAATATGAAAGTCAGAATTTCAGCCCATTTTCAGATAATGTGACTAAGCATTTGCTTTAAAATAAGTTACTTAGCTAACACTATTACCCTTAAACTTCCTGTTAAATAAATTTAAAATTCCTAGGTGACTGCAGCATAGTTGATATCTTAGCAGAGGAGAAAAATATTTTGTAATGTAGTTTAAGTTGGTTATTTGATCATTGACTTTACAGGTAACTCTCGTGGCATACCACCAGCACGAGGGCCCCCTCTGACTTATGGTGGAAGTGGTCGCTATGATCATTATTATAGCAGTACACGAGATGGATATGGTGGAGGTCGTGAAAATTTCTCAAGCAGCAGAAGTGATATCTATATAAGTGGTCGTGAGCATTCTGGCAGACGAGAGAGAGGGTATCCACCATCTGTGGATAGAGTGTATTCTGCTCCTCGTGAATCATATTATGGCTCAAGTTATAGGGCTTCCAGAGGAGATCGTGGGGGACGCCGATCTGAAAGAGGAGGCCGAAACAGATATTAAAAATAATACTCAGTTACGTACCAAATTTTTTTTTTCAAAGAGAAAATATAAATGCTATTTCTGTTACTTGTTTACTACTAAGAGAAAAGCGTTGATTTAGGGTAAATACATGCATTTCCTTCCCATGAATTTTTAGGTAAGATGGAAAAGTAGAATTATTCAAAGTAATTTCGTAATTGTTAATTTTAATTAAAAAATAGAAGTTAACTGTTTAAATTTAATGTCTGTATTGTTAAAATTTCAGAGTAAAAATTCCCACAAGCTGCTGTTTCATGTCTGATTTTACTCCTGAGTTAAGCATGAATGCAATAAAGAGGGTGGATTACTCTGTCTAAAATTTCCTTTTGTGTCTTTGAACATAAATGCATACAAAATTAAACAATATATTACATTTTCACTGGCAAGCTGGACTTGTTTTCCAATTTAGTAGACAATTATATATTCCTCCTTGAAAAGCTAAATGTATAAAAGGTTTGAGAAGTCTCCAACTAGTCTACAAAACAATATTTGCCTTATAACTGGTATTTTGTGTGTATCCCCCTTATGTCGAAAGAAAAAATAGGTATGAAATGACATGAAAGTTTTAAGAAACAAAATTAGGCATCCATTTCTTAACAAATTTGAAGCAGCAGATGAGTAAAGTGCTAATAACAGTAAAGAAGCCAGATTTTCCACTTAAAACTGAACGAATTAACTTCGAGTATATAAATGAAATAAAAGTGCCCTGGTTATAAAAATTTTGAAAAATAAGTGTTTTGTTTTAGGAATAACTCATTAACTTTATCTTGGAATATGTGAAAATTAATGTAACTCAAAGGGTTTAATAATTACGTTCTTACAAATTTGAAATTACCTGGAAGGGATAGGATTTTTATCAGTAAATTTAAGTGAAGATAATAAATAGGAATACTTAAAAAAACTCCTTTTTGGAAACAAATGTATAAAGTTTTAGCAAGTCTGCCACATTGTGAGTTTGAGTTAGCAAATTTAGCACAAAGTTCTGTGGTTTCTTAAAAGTATTCTTTTAACGGAATGGTACTAAGTGAAAGCCAAAAGAAAACTTAGATACTGGAACATCAGAATTGAAGGAAATTTAAAATCTAGTATATATTAGAACATCAAATGAGTAAGAAAGGAAAGGTGAAACAAACAAGCTAAGTTTAGAATCTGATCAAAACCAAACCAGTTTTTCTGATTATACAGCTTAATGACATATATTTTTAAAGTTCCAATGTTTATCATTTTATGATCTTTAAAAATATAGACTAATCTGGAAGAAGGAAGGACTACTTTTAATAGGTAAATAGTGATGGAGAGTAATAGGAACACTTGAAGTAATTGAGAAACTAACAGGATGAAAGTATTTTTCAGAAGAGCCATTGCCACTTCTGAATGAGAGAATATTTTTGCAATTAATGTCTCCAATAAGGGGCTAATATCCAAAATATATTTAAAAACTCACAACTAAAAACAATCCAGTTAAATGGAGAGAGGACTTGAACAGACATTTCTCCCAAGAAGACATAAATAGCCAACAGACATTAAAAGAGGCTCAGCTTCACTAGCTATTAGGGAATAGCTCATTGAGAGCTGGGCCGTGGGGTTGCACTTCCTGCCTTCCTGCGGGGCACAAGCTGGGAAGTGCCGCTGCTGTGGAGGAGGAAGGAGGAAAAATATTCTTCTCTTTCCGAGAATTGAACCTGGACACCCTGGATAAAGCACTGAAACTAAACCTCAAGATAGCAGTGCTAGCTGTGCCTGAGTCTGAAAGTGCGGTACTCACCCTGAGAGGGGTGCACGTGCGCCCTGTGGTGGGGTGCCTCCTGGGAAGGCACAAGAGCGGGGACGAGAGCATGGATCTGGGCCCGGCACTGCTGAAACAGGCGACTGCAGAAGGGATCTGGGTCCACTACTTCTCTACGAGCATGCACAGGGGTTGACCTGTGGCTCGAACAACGGGAGGCAGAAGGGGGTCCTGGGCCCCCACTGTCAGAAGGGGAATGACAGTGTGGGTCTAGGCCCGCCACTGCCCCAAGCGTGTGCAGGGATTTACCTGCAGCTCCGAGGGAGAAAGAGCCACAGACATTCAAAGATGGCAACAGAAGGCTAGCTTTTGGGGTAAAAATTACCTTGAAGTCCTGCGCTGTAGGGCGCAACCAGGGAACCCGATGCAGTCGGGGCTGGCCGCGCGGTGCGCAGATCTGAGCGATTTGGACCGTCTCTGAGATTGCTCTGGCATCCCAGAGCCAATCAAGAAATGAGTACAGGACAGACGGGGTGAGTTTGGAGGGTTCAGGGGAACTGCTATCGTGACCCCGCCTCCTCCCCACTGGAATTCCCACTAGAGAGGTGAGGGAAGGAGGTAAAGATTGAGGGGCAAGATCCGGGAGAAAGCCGGAGCAAGTGTCGGCAGCCCACTGCTTCCCCGGCTGTGAGCGCTCAGCGAAAACGAAAGCAAGGGGCTGAGAGGAAGGAACAGAGGATTCCCATGGGGGCTCACCTGTCCTGTTGTGGCCAAAAGGTGCTGCACAGTCTTTTAATTTGGGGTTTGAACAGGGTCCCTCAGCAGGTCTCTGCAGTTCCAACGGCAGTGCCAAGTCAGGGAAGTTAGAGGAAGAAAAGTGGGAAAGGTATACAGGGCCACTGGATTCCTGCTCAGTTAGAGAACAAGTCTCTCACCAGCCCCCCCAGAAAATGCATCAACTGTTGGCCCGAGGCCAACAATTGATGTGCATGGTGTAGGGAAATGAATCCCAACCAGATGAGAGGAGCCATGGCGAACTTGGGAGGGACCAGTTTATGTCCTTTGGTTCCTTCGTGGTTGCCAGAAAAGGTGATGCAGAACAGGGCAGATTTCCCCAAGTGATGGGGAGAACAGGCCCTGTACCGAGAGAAGGTCCTTTGGCGGAGAGTATAGAAAGAATTTGACACGCACACCAAAGTAGACCAAAAAGGAAAGTTTATTAGAAAAGGAAAGTTTATTAGACCACAGACAGAGTGTGGTCTCATCTCAGAGGCAGAGAGAGACAGTGAGAAAGACAGAGACAGAATAAAGGCTCTGAGAAGGACTTAGAGGGGACGATACAAGGACAGAGACAATAGAGACAAGGACAGTGAGAGACAGTAAAGGCACTGAGAAGGACCTGAGTGTTCAAGGAATTCATTCTTTACGTCATTCTTTAGTTCCCATTTCCTTTGATATGGACAATGAGAAGGGGAAGGATAGTTAGTGTGAAAAGGTAAGAATATGTAGACTGAAAGGCCTACTGGCAGTTCCCAGCCTTGGACCCGTAGGTTCCCCATGGTTTTAGCCATAGGGAATGACTCTTGGTTCCTGTTTCCCCTTCACAGGTGTGGGGAATGGGTTGTTAGCAATCCTGGTAGAAATCTAGTGAATGAGGGAGGAGGCAAGAGAATTAAAATGTTAATCAAGCCACATTCAGAGCCTGCAAGATGCTGATCAGCCCTGCAGCCAGGAGGACATCTTCAAAACAAGGAAAGATTTCTGCCAAGGGATAAAAGCACCAAAGAGTCCGCTTCACAGGATCATGGTGGGCATAGTAAGCATCCCAATTGCTCAGCCATTTCCCTAAGTCTTTCACACTTGGGCAGGGAGATATGGCCATCCCCAGGTACAATGTTGGTCCACTCGGCCAGTACGTATGTCCACCCATGGTTCCCACACACCCAGAGACTACTGAGAGGGGTGGGGTGCACGGAGTGGAGGGATGGTATATTGGAAAAATTGAAACAGCCCCAATGTTTCAATCCTGTCTACCAGTGTGTAGGGAAGTAAAAACCATTACACTGGCACACAATGGCTGAGGCACTCAGCACAGAAAGTGGGTATCAATACTCTTGGTTCCTGTTTCCCCTTTACAGGTGTGGGGAATGGACTGTTAGCAATCCCAAACAGAAAAATCTTCCTTTGTTCTAAAGGTGTGTGGCCCTCTCCTGGCTGCAGGGTTGATCAGCACATTGCAGGCTCTGATTTGGGCTGGGTTCACATTTTAATTCTATTCCTTGTTGCATTAATTTTGTAGTAGCATATTGAGTTCTTAAGAAACATTTTAGCATTTTTTTTTTATTATGAAGAGCTGTAATCTGAAGTTAAAAATGGAAAGGTGTTTATGGGAGGAGTAGTTTAAATCACACAGTGTACATTAATATAATTTATTTTATCAAGATTCCCAGAGAGTGAAACTGGTGTAACATATTTCCTTCCTGTATAATGAGATGGGGAATCTGGGACCCAGTAAGTCTCTGGTGAGTGTTACAAGCACTTTGTTTGAGATCTCAAGATTGGAACTTGCTCAGACAGAAGAAAAGAGGCAGGTTGCGGTAGTTCGAGTTTCTTTAATAGAGTAGTAGAGAAGCTCTCCACACAACCTTCTGTTTGAAGGCCTTACCCTCTAATGCGCAGGCGGAACATGCGCAGTGAACCCATTTTAAAAAAGATCCGGTGTTCTATTTGTATTGCTTTGTGTTCAGATTGTGAAACTATTAATACTTTGAAGCGCCTGGCTTGTAGAATATTTCCGCCCGCGCCCCCCGCCCCATCTCTGGTGGATTGCTTCTTGTTCCCAGCTCTTAGGGGGCTTAACGTCTCTCAGCTTTGGCGATAACGCTTGAGAATCGGTCCGCGGAGTGACACGGGATGTAAAAAACCCGGAAAAGCTCAAGGGTCAAGATGGTGGTTATAAAACCGACCGCTGTGGTGATCGGTAAGCAGCTACATGTATCAAAGTAACTCTGGAATTTCGTAAAAATAAGGCCTACTTGGGTCTTAGTTTTTAGGTAGGCAGAATCAGTGCGCCACTGAGAGAGACCGAATCATATTTTACGTATTAGCATCCGAGCTGACATGGATTCCGGAACCGACGGCTTCCTACCGCCACCTGAGTGCCCAGTGTTCGAGCCCACCTGGGCTGAGTTCCGAGACCCGCTTGACTACATCGCGAAAATCAGGCCCATAGCCGAAAAATCGGGCATTTGCAAGATCCGACCGCCCGCGGTAAGCCTCTGAATCAAAATTTATAGGGGGTGGCTTTTGGATTGAGTTCAGGGTTACTACAGATTTACAAGGCTTTAGATGTAGAGCTACAAACTCGTAGCACTTAGCTGACTCCTCCTTTGTTTGTTAATTTCTTATTATTTAAACGTCTGACTAGAACACCCTCTCGTGAAAAAAGTTCGTATCGGGTCCTCAGACTTCGTGAGTTAATCATTATTGAAGAAACGAAAAGATCTTCGAAATTGATTCTGCACTGTGCCACTAGTTATATGGATTTTTATGTCTTACACTTAACATTAAAACAAATTTTAATATATTCAGAAGTGATTGTTGTGTAACTGAAGCAACGAAAACTTACATGAATTATTTGTTAACCACAGGGCCTAGGATTATTTCGTTTTCTCATAGAACTACGGCGTTTGTAATAAACAGAAAACAGTAGGGTGGCATTTCGAGTTCTTCCGACCAATCATACTGATATTATTTTACTTAGTGACCTCTCCTCTTAACTTAATATACTTAGCACTACTAATTGAAACAAATGTTTGCTAAATTAAGAGTAAAAACTGAAAAGAACCTAGGCCATCACTTTAAATAATTAATAGGATATTCCAAGTGTATGTCAGCTTTAATGGCATAGTGTTCATTTATTACATACTTATTGAGACTATAACATTTGCATTTTTCTATTTGCATAGTTATACTTTTCTCAGTATTATGCTTAGCTTTTCTAAGAGTAGGAAGAGATAATGATCTACGTTTGAAAATAAACAGTTTCTTAACAATATTTACTTCATCTCAAAACTCCAGTGGGCCTTTTTTTACTAGATGCGTCATTTTAAACTCAGCTCTTAGGCTGTTTGTGGGAATTTCTTTTTTTGTTTTACTGTTTGCAGTGTTTTTCGAGGAGACATACCAAGTAGTGTTTTGCATTCTATAACCTCTCCTCCCCCGTCAGTTATCTCATGTTAAAGAAGCAACTATTTGAGCACTTGGGGCAAAAATAGCAACCTGAATTATCTTAAAAGAGAAGGATGTTAAAATTGAAACAGTTGATTCTAGCTAATCAACATCTTCGTCTTTTACTGTGCCATAATCATTTTTTGTTTATTTCTAGGACTGGCAGCCTCCCTTTGCAGTAGAAGTTGACAACTTCAAATTTACTCCTAGAATCCAGAGGCTAAATGAACTAGAGGTAAAAGGGAAGTCACCTCTTTATACTGAAAGCTGAATTCTGATCTCATTTTACTTGTAGTTTTACTGCAGTTAAAAGAACTTAGGTTTTGAAATCAAGTATATTTTGGTTATAACTCAGCTTAGTTGTTCCCCAAAATATTTGTTGATCTTGCATAAGGTCTTTTCAAAATTTCAAGACATGAGAGTTTAAGTTTTCAGAGATGAGCAAACTAAAATTAGAGCTGTCACATAGATACTACCTTTTCTGTTTTTTTCACCCCATACTCATATTTTATCATTTTGGATTTTTCCTGATTTGTCAAATAGTTCAGAGCAGAAATATGGTCTTCTAAATTTCCAGCTAAATTAGGTGGTTGTAGTTGTTCTTTTTGAATAAAATACATTGTTTAGGAATGGGTCAGAATAAGTAGTAGAGGTAGAACTTGTTTATTAAAGCAGTCACGGGGGTATATTCCACTTAGTATTAAATATGGGAAAGGTAATGAATGGTTCAGCATTTTTTTTTTGCTATTAGAAATTACTGAGGTAACGGAAGGAGAGTTCAGAAAAGGGTTTCACTTCCAATTTTTCTGACATAGAATCAGAAAATATTTTATTCCCTTCACTTGTATGTCTGATTCTTTTGACATAGAATCAGAAAATATTTTATTCCCTTCACTCAAATGGATATCTTAAGGAAGATATTAGCTTGAGCCTAAATAGTCTTGTTCAGGCTTCATTAACTTAGCCCAAGAGTAATGCTTTAAAGTTTAAGATAGAGGATTTTCGACTCAGCATCGCCTTCTGCAGTCTATCAGATGAAAGAGTTGGCATATTTGAGCTTTTTATAGACCTTCGTGGTGATTTAGGCAGCAAAGCCTAGGCTGTAGCCTAGTAGAGAACTGAAGATATTTCAGAACAATAGTACCATCCACTTTATATTTTACTAAAGTCAGGTTAATGAGTAAGCCAACCTGATAGGGCTCTCTCTTCTCTAGGCTGAGACCAGAGTGAAACTGAACTATTTGGACCAAATTGCAAAATTCTGGGAATTCCAAGGTTCTTCATTAAAAATTCCCAATGTGGAGCGGAGGATCTTGGACCTCTACAGCCTTAGTAAGGTAAGGGTAATTCTATCTTCAAAAGGGAAAACAAGCCCTTGGCTGGTATACCCTGTATGGTTGAATGTTGTGTCCTTGGGCAGAAAAGATGAGAACATAGTACATGTTAACATTTCTTGGCAAAGTCTTTTGAGTTTTGTTTTGAAATGCTTGGAACAGCCTAAATTTTTAGGCCTAATTGCTATTTTTAGGTCCCTCTAGTCTGCTTACAGTTAACCTGTAGTCTTTCTTATCCTTTCAGATTGTGATGGAGGAAGGGGGCTATGAAGCTATCTGCAAGGACAGGCGGTGGGCCCGAGTTGCCCAGCGTCTCCGTTACCCACCAGGCAAAAATATTGGCTCCCTGCTAAGATCTCACTATGAACGCATCATTTACCCCTATGAAATGTTTCAGTCTGGAGCTAACCTTGTGGTGAGGGTCCTTAGCTGGTTTGGGGCCTAATGTGATTTGTTCTTTCGGCTGTCTACCCTCTCTTGGTTGGTCTCTCTCCTGAGTTCAAGATTTAAACTCTTAAGTTCATTGATAGAATTAGTACTTCTAGGAGGCCCTGGAAAATATTTTGCAGCTTATGTGAAGAAATTTTGTACCTGCTAGGCTAGCTGGATAAGGACTAGAGTGTCCTTTCCCTTTGTCTTAGACCGTTGTTGTGTAATAGCATCTTTTTATGGACAAGATCTTGGGCCTCTTTTAGGTCATCCTTCATGAAAGAGATAATTATAAAATTATCTTATGCACTTATTTAACTTCTTGAGCATGGTTCAGATAAAGTGAGTTTAGGGTTAAAGCATTGGTATTATTTGCCCTTGACTTGAGTAGGAAATGATTTAGCTGGTATCTTAAATAATAAGTTTTTAAGTTTTATTATCTGTAAAGCCCTTTTTAAATGCATATGTATATATGTGTAAAAATATATACATGTTTTTATCTAGTCTACATAATTCTGTTAGATTTGATGTTTTTATTACCGCTTTTTCAGACAAGGACATTGGAACAGAACAAGAGGTCTCTTATGTTCACAGACCATACACAGAGTAAAAGAATTAGAAAAAAAAAGTAAAAGTGGAAGACTAAATGTCCAGGTTTAGATCTACCAGTATGCTTCCAAAGACAATGTTGTTTTTATACTCTAATGCTTATACATAAGAAAAAGTATATGTAAGATATAATTTCTCTACTTGGAGAGGAATTCTCATAAGAGCTTGTCATTCTACAGGATGAGAAGGGGCTAGATTTGTTTAGAATGAAGTACAGTTTTCATTGTCAGAGATTTAGAATGAAGGATACTTTATTTGTTGATTGTTAATGTGACTCAATTCCTGATCCTAGATTTTTTTTCCCCAGCAGTGTAACACTCACCCATTTGACAGTGAAGATAAAGACAAGGAGTATAAACCCCACAGCATTCCCCTTAGGCAGTCTTTGCAGCCTTCCAAGTTCAGCAGCTATAGTCGCCGGGCAAAATGGCGACAGCCTGATGTGAGTGTCTTTTTTTTTCCTTCATAAATTGCCAGAGTTCTTCTGGGACTTGCTTTGGGAGACAGTTCATTTGTGTAAAACATTGTGATTTATTTATTTATTGTTAAACCTATAGCTGTTTCAAAAATGAATGAATTGAAATGAGAGTTATTTGGTTTCATAGTTCTGGTTTGCAATATTTTTATAGTTTACCTTTTACAGATTTTCAAAAGTAAATGTATAGTCTCCTAATATCATTTTAGGAGTTAATATTTGTGAATCTTGGGATGAGTTCCACAAAGCACACTGTATAGTTGTTTGTTTAATAACTGTTGGTTTTTGTTCTGTGTTCTTTTATGAGATGGTTAGTCAGGTGTGGTCAGAAGTGAACCAACAGAGGTTTAGGAAACAAAGGTTATTATGTTTAGGAGATAGGGCTTGCAACACAGTCCACAGTGGGAAGCATAAACGTGAGTCAGGAGGCAGAAGGGGCAGGAGTGAGGGGAGAGCCTTGGTGGTGGGCTTCATTGAGGTTTCTAGGTGAAGGGCAAGGCAGGACAGGGTTAGAGGTTAGGAATGCCTGATCTGAACAATTTTGGCAGGCTTTAACCTATAGGGGTAGTTCTTAGTTGCCTAGCACCTGGCTAAGACAGAGGAATGTTGTCTCCTAGAGTGCAGGAGACAGAGGACTTAAAACTTCAGATTAGTTTGTTATATATCAAAGACATATTATGTGCTGGCTTATTTGCTATGTAGAAAAATTGGCTATCAGAGGACAAATCACTGTACTCAAAGATTTTCAAGATTTCAAAAATAGAGAAAAAATGTAAACAATACAGTCTTAAATTTTCTTAAGACTGTTTTGTATGTCCACATATACATAAAAATTTGGATGTGCTGTTCCTTTGAGTCCATAAATTTTACTGAAAGAGAAGCACTTGTGAAGCCACATGCTAGCTAGAAAAAGGACCAGGTTCCGGGGCATGCAGTCTAAACCTGCAGCTGCTGGACTAAATGGAGAGACAGACATGTCTGCTGTCCTGGGGTTTCTGCTACTCTTTCATAAGACGAGTTTGGGGAATAAAGATATAAGTTGTTTTGAAAAGATTTACATTGGCTATGGACAAGGGGACAGGGGATAGTGAAGAAGAAAAAGTTTCAGGCTAGAAATGAGTAATTCACAAGGAAGAAATGTCTGCTGTTTCTGGATCGGTTGTGGGCCACAGTCTGGAAACTTCGTTGGTCAGCAAGAGGAGGTGCTTGCTGCCTGGTGGTGGGCTGTTCTATGTAAGAGCCGAAAGAGCCTCTTGAAGTGGACTCAGAGTTTCAACATACATTCAGCCTTGAGCAATCTTTTGTTACTTACAGCCCAGGGCTCTGTGAACTGATTACCTTTCCTTGTCTCTTCCTCCCACTCTCTGGCTAGCTGTACTTGATGGCAGCCTAGAAATATTCTCATTCTCTTGTCAATTTTTATTGCTGAAATACTGTAAAGAAGGATTAAGGTATGTATCCGAAGTAATTGGGTGAATATTAATAATAAACCTAAAATATTTTCACATTAGAATGAATAAAGAAATAGTAATCCAGGTCAGGTTATTAAAAGTCAGATTCTGAATTTCATTAGCAGTTCAGTTCTTTATAACAAAAAGTGTCTGAAAATAAGTTGAATAAGAAAATGAGCATGTTATAACTTGGAAGTCAGTAAAATTTGAAAGTTGTAAGTATAAGCCAATGGAACACATTCCTTTCAAAATCTGACAGTCTTTAGACACTTGTTTTCTGAAGACAGGACTATTTACTTTGCTGGAAAGGTTTTTTAAATTCTTGAAAACTGTCTGGTTATTAAACCAAATAATAAATTGGTTGGACTTTCAAAACATTAAAGAAAAAAAGTTGTAGGTTAATTCTGTGTAGAGCAGAAAACAAGTAAAGCTAGTAATAGAAATTATGAAGATGAGCACATCTTTTCCATTTTATACATTAGTATATGTTAAAGTTAATAGTAAGATGTCTAAAAGGTTAAGAGTAATACTGTGTCATTTCATATTTTAAAACAATCTCTTAAAAGGTATATACTTTGCTAGAAACATGTTAAGGTAATATGTAATATATAACATGATGTAATTAACATGTAATTAATATGTAATTTAAAAGTATAATATAATGTCATGGTATCTAGAAGTTACATGCCTATAAAACTGATTAAATCTTTTTTCGCTTCCTGTTTTCAAGCTTCTTTTATTAACCCTAATCAACTATTTTAGTTCCATTGAAAGACAAGTTATAATGGTATACACAGTTCCCCTAGAAACAATAGGCATATCTCACCACAGAAGACCACAAGCATTAGTGTCAGTGAGGAGGTAGATAGGAAGTGCAAGGAAAAGGCATAAGCCACAGTCTTTGTTGGAGTTTTTCTCAGGAAAGGCAAGGCGCAGAGTAGGGCAAACATTTAGAATTAGCTAGTTTGAGTAATTCACAGGCTCTGGGGCATAGGGACTATCCTTAGTTGTTTGGTACCTGGCTATGGGTTGATTTAGGGCAGGGAAAATATCTTCATGTCTGAGAGTTAGATGAGTTCAATGAGGGTATGGACTTTTGTATATGAAAAGCATACTCACCTACATGTTGTTTACTGTCTCTAGGAACTGGCTAGCCCTGGAAGGGAGAGTGTCCTAGGAGTAGCCAAGAAGCATCTTCTTGCCCCAGATATGTTAAAACACCCTAAGATATAGAAAATTTATAAAAAATAATTATATAATTGTTCATAATACCAAAAAATTGAATCATGTCAACGTTGTATAATAAAAGCATAGGTTAAATTATTTCTGGAATAACATAGTAAGAAAAGCTATGGAACACATATAGATATAGATATAGATCTATATATGGGGGGAAGGGATAATGTATATGTCTCTCCAGCTCAGAAATTTTATTCTCGAACATACTTTTATTTTGAGCTGTGTTTCCTCTAATCATCTTGATCATTGGGAAATTATGCTTACTACCACCATTATGTTCCCAGTTAACCCAGTGTTTTTCATACACAATTTATATTATTTCCTGCATAAATTATTTTGGGAATACAACAAAACCAAATTTGTTAGGTGTGTTGGAACATAGATAAAAAAAACATATAGTGCCCACTAAAAATAAATATATGATGACTATGGTATAATATGCTATATGTGTTTTTTGACATAATAAGTTTCAAATTTCCCATTATGGGGAGAAAGAAGTTTTCTAAAGATCTGAATTACAAACAGAATAGGGACCTTCCTATTTTACCATTTGCATCTTCAGTTGCAGAAAGAGACCTGTTTATAATATACTTATTGAACTGTCTAGTATATTTTATATTTTATGATTTTAAGCTTAAGTAGCTTTGCAAACACAACAGTATTCTTTTTTTTTAACATAAAATGAGGAAAGAAATTTCTCTGTGTGTTCCTACTTAGCCGTATTTTATCCACAGGTAAAAAATGTGTCATCGGTAAACATTTGAAAATGGGTGGAGTCTTTTGATTAATTTTAATCTATGTAGTTTCTTTCACCTTTATAAGATCTGGGATATTTTGCAAATATGAAAGTCTAGATCTTGCCTAAAAAATTATATTTACATATTTAAAGTCATTTTCTTGTTTGAATCCTGCTTTAATAGCCGGTGCCCACTGAAGAGGACATTAAGAAGAATCCGGAGCTGAAGAAGTTGCAGATTTATGGAGCAGGCCCCAAGATGATGGGCTTGGGCCTTATGGCCAAGGATAAGACTTTACGGAAGAAAGGTGAAGTGTAATAGACTGAGAGACAATATGAGGAATAAAGTACTAACGTGCCATGGGATAGATGATTTGTTTATTTTGATGGAGAATAGGTTTATTTTCGGATTTTTTTCTTACTTTCTTAGATAAAGAAGGGATCATATGCCCCCACGCTATTACAATGAAGGAGGAGCCAAGTGGGGATGGGAAAGTGATGTTAACATTGCCCAAGGAGGACTTGAATCACAACCTAGAGCCTTGTACCAAGAGGACCAGGCGTCTACGAAAGAATCACTGCAGTGCCCAGTTTGTAAGGACTCACCTGTGATTTTATAATGTTTTTGAACTTTAAAGACTAGGTGGAAACTAAAATTAATTCCACTTTTCTTTTTCTTTCCATCCATTTACATCTGACCCCTATATTATGAAGAGACTGATAGCCAGGAAAAGGAAGAAACATACTCAAGTTGTTATAGTTAGGAGCAAAATTTATGTCAGCTATTTTTTAGACCAGGAATATTCACCAAATTGCTATAGATTTTGAACTCCTGTAATAACCATTTTCTGAATGTTTTAATATGGTAGGAGAGAATGTGACCAAATATAAATTATGTGAAAAAGCAGTTTGTTTTGGCAAATGCTTCAAGACTCTCAAAGCCTCATGTTATATAGTAGTGCCTCTCTTCTATGATATTGCTTTACTTCTGTCTTTTATATGTATAAATCTTTGTCCCTTTTTCCTACTCTTACAGAAAGATTTTTACAATCTCTTTAAGTATTCTAGAGTTTCGACATTTACATAAAATGGTAAATTTCCTTTCTTGATTGTCCTCTTTCCTCTCTGGCTAATTTTACTGTGTTCTTATTTTTTGTTTGCCCCTATCTACTCTGTAAATGTTGATATTCTCAGAAATGTTTATCTTTAAGCAGATTACTGTTTCGAGCTCCGGTTTCCTCTATTTCTCTTTAATTATCTCACATGATCACTGAGTGATCATCTTTACTGTCCCCAGTTGATCAGGTGTTTCTCATGCTTTAGACTGTCACAAAATCCAGGCTTGGGAATCATTTATGATTTTTCTGTTACCCCTACATCTAGTTGATCACCCAGTTCAGATGCTTTTTATTTTTATTGCAGTATAGGGTACATACACAAAAATACGTATATTAGTTTTACTTGTTTTTGTCCTTTAAAAAGGTAGTATACAATACATAATCTCGTATTGGCTTCTTTGTTCAGTATTAATGTTTGAGAGATTCGTTTGTATTGTGTAAGTTCTCATTGTATTATTAACCACAATTTTAGCTAACTTCACTATAGTTTTTAATCTGTTTTACTGTTCATGAAGGGGTTTTTTTGGTAGTTTTCAGTTTGGGGCTACTACAAATTTATGCTGCTGTTAAAGTATATGCGTTTAGTATAACTCATAAGCTTATATGTAGGTGTTTCTGTTGTATATATAAGTAGGATTGGAATAGCTGTGATAGAGGGTCATCACTTTATATACATATGTAAGTATATGCAAGTTTACATATGTTTGTGTAAGTATTTATAGTCTGTGCTAGCTAATAACAATGTTATTCTCTGAATGATCCATGCTAGTTTATACCTTTATGACGTGGTTATATAGTATTGAGCCTTCCATAAAGAGTCTCCTTTGTGCCTCTCAAAGCACCTTAACTATAGTTTTTTCTTAATATGTTATTTAGTAATTATTTCTATCCCCTCCTCTTTTCCATAAGATTGAGAACTCATGGATGAAGTCAGAAATAGAACATTGCATAGTTGTTGACTGGTGGTAGGTGTTTAAAATGAATAGCCTGGAAACCTGAAGTAAAGTATCATGGAGTAAGCAGCTTATATTTTTATTTATTTATCCTGTTAGATTGACTCATATGTTTGCCGAATATGCTCCCAAGGGGACGAAGATGATAAACTTCTTCTCTGTGATGGCTGTGATGACAATTATCACATCTTCTGCCTATTGCCACCCCTTCCTGAAATCCCCAGAGGGGTTTGGAGGTGCCCAAAGTGTATAATGGCGGTAAGGCTTATCTAACATAGATGTTTTCAATTTAGTTCTTGGTAATACTTCTATTAGGTTTAGATTAGCTTTCATTGACATAGTAAGCAAGAATGGTTGGTCATATTAACAGTAGGGTAGTAGAGACTTAAGCAAGACAGAGAAGAAGGATTATAATCCAGATGACATGAACCATAGGAAACAAAGAAAACAAAATATGTGTAGTGGATACCAAAGAAACTTAACCTACCTAGAAACAGTAAGAAAGGTGGAGATACAACATGAGATATATCTGTAGCTTTTTTTTTTTTTTGGTTCTTTGCCTGTTGCTTCTGTCTTGTTAAGATATTTTATGTTTCAGGAGTGTAAAAGGCTCCCTGAAGCCTTTGGCTTTGAGCAAGCCACCCAGGAGTACACTTTGCAGAGCTTTGGTGAAATGGCTGATTCCTTCAAGGCTGACTACTTTAACATGCCTGTACATGTATGTGGTTCTGGAATGGGACATAGGGATTGATATCTGATACTTGTGCTCATGGGAACATAGGGTCAAAGTAATGGGCTGTGGTCATTTTTATACCTGTTATCACAGATGGTACCTACAGAACTTGTGGAAAAGGAATTCTGGAGGTTGGTGAGCAGCATTGAGGAGGATGTGACAGTTGAGTATGGAGCAGACATTCATTCTAAAGAATTTGGCAGTGGTTTTCCTGTCGCCAGTAGCAAAGGGAACCTGTCCCCTGAGGAGGAGGTAATACAGATGGTAATTCATATTAATAGTTTGGCTAGGGAAAGTCATTTTAGCATTTTGAAAGGATTCTGTTCCTATGGGACCTTACTCACAGTGCTATTTTCACATATTAGGGATAAAGGTGAAGTTTAATGACATTGCATGATCTGTCAGTTACCCAGAATTTGTGTAGTTACTGTTATTACCACTCTTTCCTCTCTGCATTTCTGATGGGGTAGACATAGAAACTATATAATACCTTAGAATTAATTGCTCAGGAACCACAGTAGTTCTTCATCTTTCCCTAAATGTAAATACTAGAAGTTTACCACCACCTTTTGGTTATCTTCTTTATACATACAGACAAATGTTATGAGCAGTTTATTCATCTTTGTAGATCGAAAGCTAGGAGGACATCAAGAAATGCCCTCATTGGGCTCAAAATTTGCATATGTCTTGTGGAATAGATGGAATAATAGAGAAACCACTAATTTCATCTTTCGATACAGACTGACCTCTATATAATCAGATACCCACTCAGATGGTTTAAGAGCTAACTAATCACATTAGAAATTTCTCCCTAGATTGAGAGCCAAAAATTTGATTGATGAAGCAATCTTATTTGGGGAGAAGAAGCTAAAAAATAATTCATTTCATGTCTTATTGAGGAATTATCCCTTTTATAATTATTGTTTAACCATATTGGGCAGAGTCAAGAGACTTACTCTTTGGTTTGGTATATACGTTGGCCTACATCTGAGACTTTTTGAGACATTTGATCCAGAAAACAAAAGTAGTGATTTAAGAGGTAGACATTTTGAAGGAACTCACTCAATTCTTGTGTATATATAAAAGTACTAGTAGAGTTTGTTTTTTACAAAAAAATTAGTTTGCTTACTACTCTTTTTTTTAATAGAAGTGAAAATTGAAAAATACAATATTAAAAAAAAAACCACTCATAGCCTACCTTATTAACATTTTGGTATAGTTTGAATTGCTTTTTGGAAATTAGAAAAATTATTCATATATTTAAGCCACAGAAGAATGCATGTAGCTTTTTACTTGTAAAGCATTATGTTCAATATCTTCAAACTCACATTTGAGCTTAAGAATTGATGTTTTGTAATGTAGTGAATTTATTTTCATGCTTCTCTACAAGTTATAACTCTGGATCTCCCTGCCTCTCCTAACTCACCCCAAAGGGAGACAGTTGTGAGTTTCTTGTTATAATTTTATTATAGTTTTTCAGTTATATATATTTCTGAAAAGTACATTGTTTGTACTTTGTGTTATGCTGTATATATCTCTTACTTGCTCTTTTTCAGTCAGCAGTATGCTTTGAAAAGTCATCTTCATTTTTGCTTGTATCTTTAATTTGTCTGGTTGTTCACTATTAATACCCCATTGTATAATAGTGTATAATATTCATTATTTGTTTTTATGTTGGATTGCTTCCAGTATTTGGCTGTTATTGAGAGTATGTGAACACTGTTTACATGTCTCCTAAAGGAAGAATTTCTAGGTTATATATTTGGAAGTGGATTGGGGTTCTACCAAGCAATACTTGACCACTGAGAGAACTGGTCATTCATGTCTCACTGTCTTCACCACTTTTTCATTAGGTTATTTCGAGTGTTGACTTTTAAAAGCATACAGTTTATATTATCTGAAAACTGTTAGAAACCCTTAGGTACTTACAGTGCATAAATGCTTACATGTGTCTATGTATAGATACATGAATACATTTAAAATTTTGTATATAGTATCCCCCTCCATGATGGGATCATATAAAACAAATAACTGGTCTCTTTCCTGCCCCTGGCTCCCATTGCTGTTAGTTTCTCTTAGGTACTAGATCTAGTTTTTACTTGGTGTATATCTTTTGTATATTTAGGCTTTAGATGTAATTAACAAAATTCTGATTTTTTTTTTTTAAATCCAAGTGAAGTTTTTATCTTTTAACAAGTCAGTCAGTTTTCACTTATTGCGGGTACCGGTAATTTATAACTATTTCACTTAACTTTGTACTTAATTTTCCATCCTTTTAGGTTTTCTTTTTCTGTGTTCTTGTCTTTTTTTTCCTCATTTCATTTTTATTTAAGTAAATTAGTTAGATAATTACATATATGTGAATATATATGTATGTATATACATACATGGGCTATATATGAGTGTATATACATTTATTGACATGCATGTGTGTTATTCCTTATTACTTTGTTTTAAATGTAACAACCTTTATATTTATTTGGTATTTTTTTCCTCCAAGCATTATTAGAAAGTTACTATCTTATTTACCTCTCTTCTGACGTGTGCAAAATTTTTGTATGCTTTTAATTATTTTCTGCTCAATAAAATGGGTATTTATTGTTTCATATAGATTTATCTACATGTATACCTTCTTTCTTGTTTACCATTCTTCTTGAAACATTATCTATTAACTATTTTCTTTTTTTCTGAAGTCAGTTTGTTTAATTTTATAAGAAACTGACAAACCATTTTTAGGAGTAGGAACACCCATCTCTCAGTTTACGCAGATTATGTGTTCTGTGAGTCTTTTTTTACATGAAAGAATACCATGTAAAGTTTACCAGTATGAAAAAAAAATACTAAAGATACAGGCTGATATGTCACAAAAATACTTATTTCATATATTTTCATGGGAAAATGCTAATTAAAAATGCTAATTAAAATTAAGAAAAACTAAAATAAATTTTATTCGCGTTCAGTGTCTCATCTAAACCAATACTCCTCCTCTTTAATTGGCACAGAGTCACTATCATCTTCCCTCAAAATATTTGGAAGTACTACTTCAGTTTCATTATTTATGTTTATGTTTTTGGTTGCTTTTTTCCTAACCCCATCTTTTGCTAAATTTTCATAAATTCTTTGATATTTATTGCAACATTTAAAAAACTTTGTTCCAAATTTTAAGGCTGTTTGGAGCAATATGTAGAATTTCAATTTCCTGTTCTGTTGCCAGTTGAACAGCTTTGTAAATATCTCCTGCAGTGAATGGTGCTGGTTCAAGGTCACTGCCATATACATCAGCAGGGTGGGCTTCAGATAGTAAGTGAATTAATTCATTGTCAGTTAATTCATGATCAATGAGTTATTTGTTAATATCATCTACATTCAAATTGTCAGAGCCTTTTATTTGAAATATATTAAATAAATTAATAATTCCAGTTATTCCTTCTTCAGTTGTTGGAGCCATGTTCTCTAATACAACCACTTCCAGCCTTATTGCTTTCCAGCAAGCATCTAAAGTTGTGGTTTTATGTCACTCAAAGTTAAAGCAGTATTTTTTTTTTTTTAAATGAGGGTAGGAACTTCACACTCCTCATTTATTTTTCCTCCCTAGGTGATTTATTTTATTTTTTTAATTAATTATTTTTGTATAGTGACATTGGTTAAGAAAATCTAGTAAGTTTCAGCTGTACATTTTAACAGTGAGGCAAGTATTTTTACATTGTGGGTTCACCTCCATTGTTAGATTTCTTTCTGTCACTACATATTTGAGCCCCTTTTCCCCATCTACCTAACCCCTACCAACTACCCTGGGGTAAGCAGTTGTCTGTTGTCCATGTCCATGAGTCCGTATGTTTTGTCCTGTTCATTTGTTGCTTTTAGGTTTATATTCCACATACAAATGATATCATGTGGTTTTCAACTTGTTTTGTCTGGCCCATTTTGCTTAGCATGATTATCATGAGGTCCATCCATGTTGTCACAAATGGCAGTATTTCATCTCTTCTTATGACTGAGTCATATTCCATTGAAAATATGTACTACAGCTTCTCGAGCCAATCATCTATCATAGGACACTTCAGTTGCTTTTATGTCCTAGCCACCATGAATAATTCTACTGTGAACATTGGTGTGCAAATATCTTCTCAGATAGGGATTTTCAAGTCTTTAGGATAAATACCCAGTAGAGAGATTGCTGGATCATGTGGTAGATCAATTCTTAGTTTTTTTGAAAAACCTCTATATTGTTTTCCATAGTGGCTGTACCAATTTGCAGTCCCACCAGCAGTGTATGAGGGTTCCTTTTTCTCTGCATCCTCTCCAACATTTGTTATTACTTGTCCTGTTGATTACAGCTATTCTAACAGGTGGGAGATGGTCTCTCATTGTGGTTGTGATTTGCATTTCCCTAATAGCTACCGATGTTGAGCATCTTTTCATATATTTATTGGCCATTTGTATGTCCTCTGTGGAAAAGTGTCTGCTCAGGTCCTCTGCCTACTTTATGATTGGATCGTTTGTTTTCTTGTTGTTATTGAGTTGTATGAGTTCTTTGTATATTGAACATTAGGCCCTTATCAGAGGCGTAGCTTGCAAATATATTTTCCCATTTGGAAAGTTGTCTCTTTACCTTGTTGACAATTTCTTCTGCTGAGCTTTTTAGTTTGATGTAATACTGTTCATTTCTTTTTGCTTTTACTTCCTTTGCCTTTGAGGTCAAATTCATAAAATCCTTTTAAAGTCCAAGGACCTTGAGTTTAGTTCCTGTGTTTCTTCTATACATTTTATTGTTTTAGGTCTCATGTTCAGGCCCTTAATCCATTTGAGTTAATTTTGGTGTGTGGTGATAGACAACAGTCTAGTTTCATTATTCTACAGGTGGCTTTCCAGTTTTTCCAGCACCGTATATTGAAGAGGCTTTCATTTCTCCACTATATGTTTTTGGCTTCTTTATCGAAAATCATTTGCCCTTATAAACATGGTTTAACTTCTGGACTATCAATTCTGTTCCACTGGTCTGTGTGCTAGTTTTGCTGCCAATACCATGCTGATTTGATAATTGTAGTGTAATTTGAAGTCTGGTTGAGTGATACCTCTAGGCTTGTTCTATTTTCTCAGGATGGCTTTGGCAGTTCAGGGTCTGTTGTGCTTCCATTCAGATCTGATAATTTTTTTGTTCTATTTCTTTAAAAAATGCTGATGGGCTTTCGATGGGGATTGCATTAAATCTTTATAATGGTGTAGGTAATAAGGTCATTTTAACTATGTTGATTCTTCCAGTCCAGGAACACAGTATCTTTCCATTTCTTTGTATCTTCTTTAGTTTCTTTTAATAGGGTTTTGTAGTTTTCATTATATTTCCTTCACATGTTTTGTTAAATTTATTCCTAGGTATTCTTTATCTTGCAGTTGCAAAAGGAATTATTTTTTCTACTTCTTTTTCTGACACTTCATTATTAGAATATAGGAATGCTATGGATTTTCGAATGTTGATTTTGTATCCAGAAACTTTACTGTATTTGCTTATTGTTTCTAGTAGTGTTCTGGTGGAGTTTTAGGGTTTTCTGTATAGAGAATCATGTCATCTGCAAATAGTAGTCTGACTTTTTCATTTCCTATTTCAATGCCTGTTATATCTTTCTCTTGTCTAATTGCTCTCGCTAGGACCTCCACTGTTGTATTGAGTAACAGTGACGATAGTGGACAGCCTTGCCTTGTTCCTGATCTTTGAGGGAAGGTTTTTAGTTTTTCACCATTCAGCATAATATTGGCTGCGGGTTTGTCATATATTGCCTTTATTATGTGAAGGTACTTTCCTTCTCTACCGATTTTGTTAAGTGTTTTGATCATAAATAAATGCTGTATCTTGTCGAAGGCTTTTTCTGCGTTTATTGATATGATCATATGACATTTATATTTAAATTTGTTGCCGTGGTGTATCACATTAATTAGATTGCTTATGTTGAACCATCTCTGTGCCCCTGGGATGAAGCCCACTTGAATGTGGTGTGTAATCTTTTTAATATGTTGCTGCATTTGATTCGCTAGTATCTTATTTAGGATTTTTGCATCTGTGTTCATAAGCGATATTGGTCTGTAGTTTTCTTTTTTTGTGTTATCTTTACCAGGTTTTGGTATCAGCGTAATATTGGCCTCGTAGAATGAGTTAGGAAGTATTGCCTCCTCTTCAATTTTTTGGAAGAGTTGAAGCAGAATAGATATTAAATCTTCTTTGGATGTTTGGTAGAATTCACTGGTGAAGCCATCTAGTCCTGAACTTTTACTTTTTGGTAGGATTTTGATAATTGTTTCAGTTTCCATAGTACAGATCGGTCTATTTAAATTTTCCACCTCTTCTTGATTCAGTCTAGGAAAGTTGTATCTTTCTAAGTACGGGTCCATTTCTTCTAGCTTATTAAATTTGGTGTTTATATACTTTTTCATAGTGTTCTTGTATGGTACTTTGTATTTCTGCAGTATCTGTTGTAATTTTCCCCATTTCATCACTGATTTTTTTTTTCTTTAGTGAGTCAAGCCAGAGATTTGTCAATTTTATTAATCTCTCAGAGAACCAGCACTTTTGCATTTATTTTTTCTGTTGTGTTTTAATATTAAATTTCATTTAATTCTGCTCTAATTTTGATTATTTCTTTCCTTCTGCTGATTTTAGGCTTCATTTGTACTTCTTTTTCTAGGTTTTTAAGATGAAACATTAGGTTGTTTATTTGGGCTTGTTCTTGTTTTTGGAGATAAGCCTGTAATGATAAGAACTTTCCTCTTATGACTGCTCTTGCTGTGTCCAAAAAGTTTTGATAGGTTGTACTGTTATTATCATTCATTTCTGTGTATCTCTTGATCTCTCTTTTTTTATTTCTTCTCTGACCCAGTTATTTTTTAGTATCATGTTGTTTAATCTCCATGTAATTGTGGTTCTCTCTGATTTCTTTTTGCAGTTGATCTCTAGTTTCAAAGCTTTATGACCAGAGAATATGGTTGGTATGATTTCAGCCCTCTTATATTTGTTGGGGCTATCTCTGTGTCCCAGGATGTGGTCGGTCCTTGAGTATGTTCCATGTGCACCAAAGAAGAATGTATAAGCAGCTCTTTGGGGATGGAAGGCTCTGTAAATGTCATTTGGTCTAATGTGTCATTTAAGGATGTTATTTCCTTAATGATTTTCTATTTGGATGATTTGTACATATCTGACAATGTGGTATTATGTCCCCTGCTACTATAGAAATGTTTTGGTCTGTTTCTTCTGTTAGTTTTGTTAGTAATTGCTTTACATATTTTGGGACTCCCTGATTCAAGGCATAGATATTTATAAGTGTTATGTCTTCTTGCTGCATGATTCCCTTTATCATTATGAAGTGTCACTCAGTATCTTTCTTTACCTTTTGTATTTTGAAGTCTATTTCATCCGACGTAGTTGTGCTACTCCCACTTTTCTCTAAATGCCATTTGCATGAAATATCATTTTACACTCTTTCATTTTGAGTCCATATTTGTCTTTGGAGCTGAGATGTGTCTCCTGGAGGCAACATATGGTTGGGTTTTGTTTTTCGATCCATTCTGCAACTCTGTCTTTTTATTGGTGAGTTCAGTCCATTTACGTTTAGGGTGATTATTAAAATGTGAGATCTTCTTACAGCCGTTTTTTCTTTTGCTTTCTGGTAGCTTGGTGTTTCCATGGTTTCCTTGTGGTTGTGTTTCTATTTTCTTTATTTTGGTTGGGTTGTGGTTTCTGTTTTCTTTATTTTGGTTGGGTTTCCATCTGATCCTTTTACGTTATATACTTCAGTTTTGAATCTTTGGTATGTGGTTACTATTACGAATATGTAAAGGACAGTTACATATATACAGTCATCCATTTTTTTCTGCATGTGCCTTATGTCCATTCTCCTTTGAGAATTTAGATCTTCGAATTCTCCCCATTTCAGTCATTGTTGTCTCAATTTGTCTCTATGTTTGCTGAACATTCATTACTATCTTGCTGAAGAGTATCTCTTCTTAATGTTCAAGGTTATAATGTCCTCTTCTTTAGTAAGGGTTGGACTCCTCTGCTTCTATCTACCTACTAGTCACCTTACTCCTAATTATTTTTTGGTCATTTTGGTTTTGATGTGCGGACCCTTTTCAGTATTTCATGTAATGCAGACCTCATAAGTGGAGCATTCGCTCCATTTTTGTATGTCTGGAAAGTCTTTATTTCTTCTTTGTATATCTGGGTGAGCATAGTTCGATTACATTATTTTTGGCTGCTGTTTCCTTTTACTTAATAGTTTGAATATTTGATTCCACTCCTTTCTGCTTTTAAGGTTTGTGCTGAGAAATCAGCTGATAATCTGATAGATTTTCCTTTATAGGTAACTGCTGCCTTTTCTATGGCGGCCCTGAGAATTTTGACTTTGTTGTTGAATTTTGATAACTTTAATACGATATGTCTTGGAGAAGGCCTTTTTGGGTTGAGATAATTGGGTGTTCTGTTAACTTCTTGAATTCCGGGCTCCAGTTCATTCCTTGGATTTGGGAGATTCTCGTCAACTATTTGTCTGAAAATGCTTTTTAATCCCTGCTCCTTTTCTTTCTCTTTGAGAATGGTCATTATTCCTGTTTTCTCTCCCGATAGTGTCAGCTAGTTTTTGTATTTCTCTTTCATGATTTTTCATTCTTCAGGTTTCTTTCTACTGATTGATTTCTAGATTTCTGTCTTCAATATCAATGATCCTTTCATCCATTTGGTCAACTCTGTTTCCCTAGCTTGCTATTTCATTTTTCAAATCTTGCAGTGTGTTTTTTATCTCCAGATCTATTCTGTTTTTTTGAGAGTTTCATTCTCCTTGCTCTGCTCATCTAGTTGTTTTTTCAATTCATGAAATTGTTGATATGACTCATTTCAGAACTCACTGAATTTTTTTCAGAAGTACCATCCCGTATTCTCTGTCACTTAAGTCACATATATCTATGTCTATATGCTCATTTTCTGTAGATTTTTCTCTTTCTGAGATGCCTTGTCACCTTGGTTGTTCGTGGTGTTTAATGGACTATTTCTCTGCCTGAGCATTAATGGAAATGTATTTTGCTTTTTGCTCAGAAAGAACACTTATTATATAAAAGTGTCTCTTAGCCTGTAGTAATTCTTGTGCACAGATTCCATGCTCAGACATGCTAGTGTGAAGTTTAGGGTTTTTTTGTTGAGTTTTAGATGTTCAGCTTATTGTTTAAAGGGGACAGCTCTGGGGATGTCTGTCACTCCACCTTGTTTCTTTTGTCCCCTCAAGCCCCTCATTTAAAAGCCCAGCCTCTTTTCAAAGTTTAATGCACATTTAGATGCCGATTTAATAAGCATTTTTTATTGTTTGAGATGGTGCTGTTTCTGACCTCAAATTAATATATAGCTTTTGTGAGAAAGATGCCTTATGCAAAAATTCTTTTTAGTGTAATTATCTAGTCTTCTGGCAATCTGATTGCAGGAACTTGTAGGGCAAGTCCTAATCCTGTATTCCACGCTGTCAGAGCAGGCTGGAACTCTGGGGCTAAATTCCTCAGAGGAAACTTCTCTGTCTAAAGTAGTATTCTTGCTATAACTTCAAATTGTGTTACTTATTCCAGGCTTCTGGTACTGTGATTCATTATCTCAAGTTTTAAAAATATTAACATTCCATGTAATATAATTAATCTTAAAAGTGGAAATAATACCTTGATGTAAAGGTTGGATCAAGGAAGTTGTATTTGGTGACAAATATACAACTTTTATATTTGGATGTTCTACATTGTGTGTTTGACTAGATCCATATCTAAAGGTAAAAGTATTTTAAAGGAAGACATTTTTCCTTCATATAGTTTTCAGCTTCTACAGCAAAATGTTGTAAAACCAATCCCGAAAACATCAATAGTCACCCATGCTTTATTTGCCATTAAGGGAGATCATTAATAATTTTATGTGAGTATTAGTTCTTTGTACATTTCTGAGTTAAGCTATTGTGTTTCAGAAGTAGTAATCACTAATAATAGAAATGAAAAAGAAATAACCATGTAACATGAGACCATGTAAATGGAAATCGCATATAAAAAATACACTTAAATGGTGGTGGGGATGTTTACTGTGTTAAAAAAACTTGCTTAAAAAAGTAGTTTGTAAATTGAGGGACAGATGTATATTTTTTTCATTTCCATCAGAAGTGTTCAAGAGTGTTAGTTGCTGTGCAACTTTTTTTTACTATACTTGGTGTCATTAGTGTTTATTACTTTAGTCATTCTTTGTAATTGTGGTTTTAGTTTCCTTTCACAAATTACTAATGCAGTTGAACAATTTTTCATGTGCTTTTTTAAAAAAAGTTTTATATTTACATCAGGGTGTAAGAATCTTTGTGAGTTAATGTTTGCATGAGGTATGTATGGTGTTGATGTTGAGTTCATCTTTATATGAATTGTCAACTTTGTTCTGCTTTTAGTGAAAATTAATACTTAGTGCTATCAGTTTTCACAGAATTCTCTAATTATTCTTTGCTGTGAAGAGCACTGTTCCCTTACATGTGATAGCATCCGTACAAAGGGTGTTTTATGTACATTGGAGGCATACTTAGGAAAAATCATCTCTGCTTTAATTTTTTTTTTACACTGATAAAACTCACTTGATATAAAATTTACCGTCTCAACTATTTTTAAGTATACAGTTTTGTGAAAGTACATCGCATGGTTCTGCAGTCATCACCACCACCCACCTTCATAATTTTTGTTAACTAACTTAAACTGCAGCCATTAAATACTCATTTCTCCCTGCCCCCCCTTCACCTTCAGCCCCTGACAATTACTATCCTATTTTTTTTGTCTTAGGATTTTGACTGGTTTTTAGGGATCTTATACATATTTGTCTTTTTGTGACTGGCTTTTTCACCTATCATACCATCTTCAAGGTTTATAAGTTGTAGCATTTGTCATAATTTCCTTTCTTTTTAAGGCAGATTAATATTCCCTTACAGATACATATAATGGTTTGTTTATCCCATTTGATTGGACACTGGGCATTTGGTTGCTTCTGCCTTTTGGCTGTATGAAACAATGCTGCAAGATGCTGTGTCAGTTCTTTTGGGTTTTCCCAGAATTGGCATTACTAAAACATAAATGTAATTTTACTTTTAATCTTTTAGGAGGCACCATACCAATTTTCACAGTGATCGTGCCATTTATTTTTGTACCAGAAGTGTACAGACTTCCAGTTCCTCCACATCCTCACTAAAACATTTTTTTCTGCTTCTTTGATAATAACCATGCTCACAGATGTGAAGAGGTATCTTGTGATTTTAATGTGCATTTCCTTGATGATTACTGATGTTGAGCATGTTCTCATGCTTATTGGCCATTTGTGTATCTTTGGAGAAATGTCTGTACAAGTTCTGTGCCTTTTTATTAATCATGTTACTTTGTTATTGAGTTTTAAGCAACCTTATTTAATGTCAGTCCCTTAACAGATAATGTGCATTGCAAGTATTTTCTCCTGTTCTCTATATTATCTTTTTATTCTTGATAGTGTTCTATCATACATAAAAGTGTTTAATTTTATCTCTTTTGTCTTTTGTTGTCTATACTTTTGATGTCACATCCAAGAAACTATTACCAAAGCTCATGGCATGGAGATTTTTCTCTTATCTTCTAAGATTTTTACAGTTTTAACACTTATATCTGGTTGTTTGATCTACAAAGAGTTAGTTTTTTATATGGTGTATGATAAAAGTCCAGCTTCATTCTTTTACATTTTGATATCCAGTTTTTCAGCACTATTTGTTGAAGAAGTTGTCTCTTCCCTATTGAATGATCTTGACACTATGTTGAAAAACACTTGACATGTGTGCAAGAGTTTATTCCTGGGCTCTCTATTCTATCCTTTTGTCTATATATCTGTCTTTATGCCAGGACCATACTGTTTTGATCATGGTAGCTTTGTAGTAAGATTTGAAGCAGGATGAGTGACATCTCCAATTTTGTTTCCTTTTATTAAGATTATTTTAGCTGTTTAGAGTCCTTGGGATTCTATATGAATTTTAGGGTAGATTACCTATTTCTGCAGAAAATATTTGGGGATTTTGATACAAACTATTTCATTGAATCTGTAGAATACCTTGATCTTAACTATATTGTCTTCTAATTTATGAACATGGGCATTTTCCATTTTTTTGTCTTTAATTTCTTTCAGAAGCCTTTTGTATTTTTCAATGTCCAAGTCTTCTTCCTGGTTAACTTTTTTCCTGAGTTTGTTTTCTTTTCTTTTTTTTTTTCTGCCGGAGGTGGGGTGGGGTGTGGGGGTACTATTATAAATGGAATTTTTAGTGAATAGAAATGTAGCTGTTTATGTGCATTGATTTGCATCTGCAATTTTGCTGAATTGTTTATTACAGCTTTTTTGGTTACATCTTTGGGATTTTCTGTATGTAAGAGAGAATCTGTATAATTCTACAGAATTACTCTTATATGTACGTTATACATGGTAACTACTAGAGATTGAATTAGTAATTTAAAAACTCTATCAACAATAAAAAATAGAGGAGGCTTCACTTCGAGAATGGTTTATTTTATTGTGCTTCAGCCTAGGAAAGTTGTATGTTACTAAGAACTTGTCATTTCTTTTAGGTTATTGAATTTGGTGGTGTATAGCTTTTTATAGTATTCTTGTGTGATACTTTGATCTTCAGTTTCCAGGCATTATAGTTGGAGAATACACTTAGTATAATACCAATTTCCTTATATTTGTTGAAGCTAGTTTTGTGTCCCAATGTATGGTCTATCCTTGAGAAGGTTCCGTGTGTACTAGACAAGAATACTTAAGCAGCTGTTTTGGGATGGAAGATCTCTGCAAATGTCAATTATTTCCAGTTGGCCTAACATGTCATTTAAAGATGTTATTTTTATATTGATTTTCTCTTTGGGTACTCTACCCACAGCTGACAGTGGGGTATTTAGGTCCCTACTATAATTGTGTTTGTGTCAGTTTCTTCCTTTATTTTTTTTTAGTAGTCGCTTTCTAGGTGTTGGTTCTCCATGGTTGAGAGCATATATATTGGGAAACGTCGTGTCTTCTTGATGTATTGTCCCTTTATCATTATGAAGTGACTTTTTTATCTTGAAGTTTGTTTTGTCAAATATAAGTACAGCTACATCTGCTTGTATCTGAATGACATTTGCTTGGAGTGTCATTTCCCAGCTTTCACTTTGAGACCATGTTTGTCTTTGGAACTAAAATGTGTCTCCTGGAGGCAGCATATAGTTGGGATTTATTTTTTTGATCCATTCTGCAACTCTCTGCCTTTTTATTGATCTGTTCAATCTATTTACATTTAGGGTGATTATTGAGATTTTCCTATAGCCATTTTATCTTTCATTTCCTGCTAGCTTGATATCTCCATTGCTTCTTTGTTCAAATGTTTCTGTCTGCTATTTTAGTTTGGTGGTATTTTATGACTTTTTTCCCTCTTTTTTTTAATGTTATTTGTCAGTTCCGGATTTTTTTTTTTTTTAGTTACTGTTAAATTTATGTAAAGAAAGTTTAATAACTACAGTAGTCTTTTTTTCATGTGCTATGTCTTATCTCCATTCTTTTTTGCAAATTCATACCTTTACCCCAACTCTTTTTTTCTTTTCGTTGTCTCAGATTTTCACTATTTATGCTGTCAGTTCATTTCTGGGTTACAGTAGCTATTGTCTTATTTTTATAAAAATGTTTTTACTTCATTTACCCATTGTGTAATATGTAAGTGTATAAAACCCTATCCTGAATAAAGTTTGCAATGTTCATGTTTCTGTCTGTTCGTAATCTTACTCATAGTTTTTTTGTTTTGTTTTGTTTTTGTCTTTTTGTTTCAAGTAGAATGACCCCCTTCAGTATTTCCTGTAATGCAGGCCTTGTGATGGAAAATGCTTTCAGGTTCTCTATGTCTGAAATGGTCTTTATTTCTCATTCACATCTAAAAGATAACTTGGCTGGGTATGTTCTTGGTTGGTAATAGTTTGAATATTTAGTTCTACTGTGTCCTAACTTGTAAAGTTTCTGCTAAAAAGTCTGATGGTAATCTAATGGATTTTTCTTTATAGATTACCAAATTCTATTCCCTGCCTGTCTTGAGAATTCCTACCTTGTCATTAACTTTTGATAGTTTTAATATTTGGGTCTTGGAGAACGCCTTTTTGGATTAAGATAATTATGTGTCTCTTTGTTTCTTTGATTCAAGAATCCAGTTCTTTGTATAGTTTGAAAAATCTTGTTGACTGTTTGTTTGAATATTTTCTTTGTTCCCTTTTCCCTGTCTTCTCCTTTTGGTATACCCATTATTCTTGTGTTGCCTTTTCCGATAAGTTAAGATAGTTCTTGTATAGAGTTCTTTCACTTTTGTTTCACTCTCATGTCTCTTCTCTTCTTCGATGTGTGTCATTTTCAGATTTCTGTCTTCATTGTCACTAATTCCATACTCCATCTTGTCAGCTAAGTTCGTTATTTTCATTCTTCATTTCTTTTTGAGTTCTTCAGTTCCAGAAGTTCTCTTTGGTTCTTTTTTAGTTTCAGTCCTTGGCAAATTTTTTCTGTTGTTCATTAATTTTGTTTCTGAGTTTATTAATCCATTGATTTGAAATTTTTTAATCTCAGTGAGGTTTTTCAGAACTGCAACCTTGAATTATCTGTCATTGAAATCTCATATTTTATATATTTATTTTCTGGAGTAGTTTTGTGTTCCTTCTGAGCTGCCTTGTCACTTTCATTGCTTATGTTATCCGATGAATTATTTTTTCACCTAGGCATTTATAGGAATGTTCTCTGCCTTCTTAAAAACACTTATTGTTATTGGAGTGATCGTCTTTTAGCAGGTTGATAAGAGATTTTCTTTTTTCCTGTAGGTGGTGCACAAACCTCCTGTACTGCTTAGGTCTCCCAGATCTCTGCTTTGTGGCAAAAAAAAAAAAAAGCCCTCTATTCTGTGGGGAGTTGAGTGTTTCCTCTGTGACTGGGTCACCTCTGTCCCAGGGCTCCACCTCCATGGGAGAATGTGGACCCCAGCCTCTGGAGAGGCCTTGAAATCCCGATACTGTCCCAGCAGCCAGATGCAGTGTTGTGTGGCCTGAATTGTCGGTGCCTCTGCTTAGATTAGCTTTCATAGGTGAGGTGTGGTACATCAGGTGAGGTCTCTGGTGTGCTTGTGGCTGTTTACCTCCAGTAATCTGGCTGCTAGCTTCAGCCACCTCCCATCTGTATCTCCACCACTGTCACTTGGACCAGCTGCCGTGTAAATCTCCACAGTTGTTACAGACTCCCAGCTCCACAGCTCCACAGCCAGATACTCTCCGCTGCAGTTGCCTCTGGGGCCTGTTGCTGTGCGTGGGAGTGTGGAGAAAGGCAGCCAGACTCTGTAACTCTGAACACAGCTTTCTAGAACATGGCTGTCACACTTCTGTGTCCCTCTCTGCTCTGGTCTCAGTCCTGATCCCTGGGTTCAGCTGCAGTACATGCTGATCACTCAGGCAGGAATGCTTGGGGCTACAGCAAGTGCAGGCCACAACCTGATTCCTTCCTTTTTCCCTCCTCCCCTGTTCACTTCAGTTTGCCCACCTTCAGATATTTATTACACAGATCTCTCAGACATATTGTATGTTAGGCTGGGAACCATTTGCTTGATTATAGCTGTTCAGCTTGTAATTTCAAGGGGACAGGTCAAGGGGACTCTTCACGCTGCCATGCTTCTTCCATCACTCCAATTATTCTTAATTGTATAATTTAGTGGCATTAAGTACACTCAGAATTATCAGGTATCACCACCATCCATTTACCAAATTTTTTTCACCAAAACAAACTTTGTACCCATTAAGTAATTCACCATTCTCTCCCAGCAGTTGCTGGTAATTATGATTCTCCTTTGTGAGCTTGACTGCTCGAAAGGTCATGTGAGTGGAATTATAGTTATTTCATTTTGCATAATGCCTTAAAAGATTCTACTTTATAATGTGTAGCAGATTTCGTTCCATTACTACTTTATTTTGTGTTTAACTGTTTTTTTTTCCAGTAGCTCATTTCCTGTTTATGTTTTCCTGTTATTTTATTAGTGGTTTCCTTGGGGATTACTATTATATTAACAGTAAATTGAATTAATACTAACTTAGTTCAGTAATATACAAAAACCTTTTTTTATGCCATATTCTCTGTCCTTTAGTTCCATCTTAATAAATTAATTTTATTAATTTATTGACAGTGGCAGTTCCATCTTAATAAATTAATTTTATTTGGGCATGTTCATGGTTTAAGGATAGTTTTGTGAATTATGAAATTCTTAATCTCTTTTTTTCTTTCATGACTTTAAATATGTCATTCTATTGCCTTTCGGTCTCCTTAGTTTCTGATGAGATAAAGGCTGAGAAATACTGAGGGATACCTTGTTGGAGAGCTGTCACCTTTCCCTTGCTGATAGAAGATTCTGTGGTTTCCATCACTTTGTCTCAGTGTGACTCTCTTTGAGTTTATTCTTTTTGGAATGCATCATGTTTGTTGGATGTCTGGATTGATGTCTTTTTTGTGGTGTGGGCTGTTATCATCCATTGTTTTTTCAAATGCTATTTTAGCCTTTTTTATCTCTGTTTATAACTTTAATTAAATGTGTGTTGGTTTGCTTAATAATGTGTTCTGTAGCTGTCTTAGGCTCTGTTTATTATCCTTTATTCTTTTTGCTCCTCAGGGTGATTAATCGCAGTTGACCTATCTTTGAGTGTGCTGGTATTTAGTTTTGCCTATTCATTCCTCTAGTGAAGTTTCTACTTTAGTTGTGATATTTTGCAGCTCCTAAATTTCTGTTTGAGACCTTTTTATATACTTTTATTGTCTTTTTTGAGTCTGTTTCAGGAAACATTGTTCTCTTGGCCTCCATGGTTCTTTGTCCATGGTTTCCTTTATTTTTTTGAGTATATTTATGATACTTAATTTAAATTCTTTTTTTTAGAAAGTTTGATATCTCTGTTCTCTCAGTGAGGTTTTGTTTTCTTTCACCGAATGGGCCATAATTTCTGTTTGTTTGTTCTTTTGTTTATTTGTTTTGCATACCTCAATTTTTTGTTGATATCCAAACATTTTTGAATATTTTAATGTAACTAGAAATCAGATTCTCCCCTCCCTTAGGATTATTGTTGCTGCTTTTTTGGGGTCACATCTATTTGTAGTAAGTGGCTTTTCTAAACTATTTTTGCTAAGATTCTATTTTTTTAAAACATTGTCTCAACATACTCTTTCATTCTTTGCAAATGAGTTCTTCCTATGACCTTTCAGTGCATACACAAGCCATGTACAACTCTTCTACAACTCTTACTCTTGCACAGAACTTGAAAGTCAGCCAAAAGTGAACATATACAGACTTTTTTCCTCAGCCTGTTTCCTGACCTAGGTATTGGTGGCTTTTCTAGATTCCTGGGAATATATGGAACCTTTTCGGATTTCTTAATCCCCAAAACATCTCAATCCCAGTTTATCCTCTTAGGCCTTTTGCCTGTCTGTTGTTTTACTCAGCTGCTATCCTTTGCTCTAGGAAGGATTGGTTTGTTCATTTGCCTTTCAGTATTTTCAAGAAATGTCCTCCATAGCTGCTTTTTAACTCTAAGAAATAGTTCTGAGTTAGTAAAATAAGGATAAGCCTTTTGCGTAAGTTCTTCATTATACTTCTAGACAGGTCAACACAAATTGTTCTTTGAGAACAACGTCTCCTTTGTTACTTCTGGAACCAAGTACTGATATGGGCAGTACAGACCACTGTCTTCAAGATTACCACTGACACATATGGTGGGGGATGGGCAACTAAGTTAAAACTGGTTGCAATAAACCCTTGAGTGTTATCCAGAGTACTGATAAAGTTGAATCTGATATATTTCGCCAGTTTTCTTTGGCTTCTATGGAGAGATGAGCTATTAATAGTTTCCTACTCTGAGATTTCACTGTTATCCTTCCGAACTAGCCAACAGTTTTTTAATATTGCCCAAAAGTGCATTAATAAGTTGTTTTAAAATACAAGAAAAAATGAATAAGATAGGATAAATAACATAATAATTTAGCAGTTTGGGAGTAAGGGAGCATCTCAAATAGTGGAAAATACACAGTTTAGTACTAAGGTTTGGCAGATTTTAGAGGATAATATGTTTTTTTGTTTCATTATTTTTGGTGCGTTACTCCAGAAGCATATACAGAAAGATATGGTTATGATATTTAGAAGATGTAATTTACCTAAGGAATAACATGTTGTTTATAAATTTTAATTAGAGGCCTGACGGAATGTTTAGAGCCTAGCAGGTAGCTGATAAGTGGCATAAGTGACTTTAAAGAACATTTATGGCTGGTACTTGGTAGTTTCAAGGGAGGATGAATCTTAATGTGAATTATGGATAATTAATGTTCTGATTAGTGTTCTGTCCCCAGAAGAAATAATTTCGGTTTACATTCAGATATGGCCTCCTGAGGGATTGTGAGTACTAGGATTTTATTTCTCAGCTACAGGAAACAGCATGCCCTGAGAGCACAATTGTGCTACTGTATATGCCTTGCTTAGTTTGCTTTTCTTTACCCAGTCCTGCTCCCTACCCACTCTGGCAAATGTCTTACCTGACAGGAGTATGCGACCAGTGGTTGGAATTTGAATGTGATGCCTGTTCTGGATCGGTCTGTTCTCTGCCACATCAATGCAGACATCTCTGGCATGAAGGTTCCCTGGCTATATGTGGGCATGGTATTCTCAGCATTTTGTTGGCATATTGAGGATCACTGGAGTTATTCCATTAACTACTTGCACTGGTGAGCGTTGCCCAAATAGCTGGGGGTGGATGTCAAGACTTCTTCCATAATCAAGGGTGTGTCCAGGCTTTAAATGTCTCCTCTTTACCTGACCAGGGGTGAGCCAAAGACCTGGTATGGGGTGCCCTCACTGGCAGCAGAGCATTTGGAGGAGGTGATGAAGAGGCTGACACCTGAGTTGTTTGATAGCCAGCCTGACCTTCTACATCAGCTTGTCACCCTCATGAATCCAAACACCCTCATGTCCCATGGTGTGCCAGTGAGTACTTGGATTTAATTGATGCCGTACGGTGGAGAGGGAATGAGGAGAACTTAATTTTGGAGAAAATATTTGCATTTTGATGTGCAGGCTAGGTTTAGTATCATTACATCTCTATTTCCCTTGTTGTGCTTCTGTGAAGCTATATTCCTACATAGATCACTAATGTATCTTTAGATGGAAGGAAAGGAGAGATCAGATAATTATTTAACAACATAAAATTTGAAACCTAGATTTTGTCCCTTAATCTGCCTCCTAGTCTTAGATTAGTTTTCGTACATTACTGATATAAATTCTAATTTTATAAAACCTAAATTGGGTTCAGGAAGGGATTTCAGACTTGAGAATTTCCAGAATTGATTTACATCAGCCAATTTTGCAAAAGACAATAAGCCAGACTTTGCAGGAGAAAAGTAGTGCACTCAATTTCTGTAGCACACTACACATTTTCTCTTATGAATTTCTAAGGTCTGAGTTAATCTCTACACAGCTTTTATGTCTAACTCCTTTAGATTTTCCATTTGCATAATAGAGACTTGGTATTTTCAAGGCTCCCTTTCAGTTCTGATATTTTTATCAGTTTTTACTTGCACTTTAACTCCTTACATAAATCACTTTGTCTCATGAAAAAATAACCCTCAGTATCGATGATAATTATAACAGCCATTTATTATACCGTTTGTCTTGCCTCATGAGTCTTTTTATTTTTTTTCCTCCTGTGTATACTGAACATATACTTCCACACATATTCAGGGCTAGGATTTGTGTTTTTCATCTAGCTTGTCTAATTTTATATATATATTCATAGTATTCTTTTATCCTTTTTATTTTCTTAAGGGTAGTAGTATTCCAATTTTTATTTCTGATTTTAATAATTTGTCTTCTCTCTTTGAATTAATTTTGTTAATTCAAGAAACTTGCTTTAGGTTTTGTTGATTCTCTGCTTTCAATTCTGTATTTCACTAATTTCTTGAATCCATTTGTCAATATCCTATATCTCATAACAATTTTTTACTTAAAGTATCTGTTCTGTGATGTTTGTGTAGCCCTCAGCTCTCTTTTGGTCTTTTGTTTGCATGATATATACCTTTCCATTCTTTCACTTTCATCTTATTTGTGTCATTATGTCTAGGTGAGGTAAAGTTGGATCATGTTTTTTAATTTATTTTGCCAGTCTTTGCTTTTTGAGAGTTTAATTTTTAAGTTAATAATTACCAAAAGAAGGAACTTAATTCTGCCATTTTGTTGTTTTCTGCCTGTCATTTTTTTTTATTCTTAATTCTCTCATTCCTGTTTCTTTGTGTTTGATTAGTCTAGTGTTTCAGTTCATTGCCCTTTTTTATTGTATTTTTTAGTTATTTTTTTAGTTACTTTGGTATTACAACTACTATTTTAATTTTAACATTTTAGTTTGAGTTAATACTAAGTACCTTCAATAGTAAGTTCCATAACTTACTGAATATGTATAGCTCTTGGGTTCTTATGTATCTCTGTCTCTCTTCCTTTATATTGTCACACATTACATCTTTGTATATTGTTTACCTATTTTAGTTTTATGATTATCGTTTCATGTATTTTTCTTTTCAATTATAAAGAAAATAGGAGGAGTCATAAAAAATACAGTACTGGGTTTTATATTTGCCTGTTTAGGTACTTTTATCATTGTTCTTATTTTCTTCATGTAGCTTTTAGTTCTCTGGGGAACTATTTTATCTATTTTTCTTTTTCTTTCATCACTTGAAATGCATTATGTCATGCCTTCTGGCATCCCTGATTTCAGATAAGAAATCTGCAAATAATCTTATTCAAGATCTATTACATAGGATGAATTGCTTCTCTCTTGCTGCTCTCGGTATTCTTTGTCTTTAGCTTTTAACAGTTTGATTATATTGCCTCTCTGAGTTTATCCTACTTGAAGGGCATTAAGGTTCTTGAATGTGTAGATCATTCTTTCTTAAAGTTTTTGAGTTGTTCACCCATTATTTCTTAAGATATTCTGTCTCTTTATCTCACTCCTCTTCTGGGACTCCCAGTATGCATATATTAGTTTTCTATATGATCTCCTACATGTCTTTTAGGCTGTTTATTTTTCTGAATTTTCTTTTCCCTTTGCTACTCAAATTAGGTAATCTCAATTGACCTGTTTTATTTAAATTTTATTTTTTTTTAACTCACAGAAAATCTATATCAAATCATCTTCAAAGTAACAAAAACAAACTAGGACTAGGTGCGTATCCCTGGTCATGCTCCAGGCCCTCTCCCACTTTCAACCTCTCTCATTCCAGCTAAATGATTAGTCTGTTGATTGTTGAGATTGAGAGAGGAAAGCCCTAGGGGAAGAATAGTGGAAGTGGAGAGTGAGGTGGAAACAGGAACCTTTTGGAGCTCTGATTGCCAGGAGATCCCAAGGACTGCTGAGCAGGACACTGGAACAGTAGGCCCAGCCAGCTCCTGCAGCACTATCTTTTGTCCATTGGTAGAGTGAAGAATGAGAGTAGAGAACCAGTCCTCTGTAATGGCAGTATTTGGTGTTGAAATCCTCACAGCTTTCACTGACCTATTTTAAAACTCACTGATTCTTCGTTCTGCCTGCCCACATCTACTGTTTAAAATATCCAGAGCATTTTTCACTTTAATTGTGGTACTTTTTTAGTTTTCAGAATACTTTTCTGTTTCTTTTTTCTAATTTTTGTCTCTTTATTGAGATTGTCTCTTTGGGGGAGACATGTTAACTTGAGCCTATTTAAGACAGTTTATTTTCTGTCTTTGTCCACTAAGTTCAGTGCCTGGGTTATCTCAGGCTTAGTTGTATTGAATAGCCAGACATTCTTGTTTATTCATATATCTCCTAATTTTTTCTTGGAAACTGGACATTTTTAACATTATATTATGGCAGTTTTTCTTGTTGCTGCTTTTTTATTTTTAGAAGTAGTAGTATCATTTAGTTGAAAGTCAGCCACAGTTGGGAACTTATTAGAGTCTTCTCAGGTTTTTTTCTCACATGTATGTGGTTATCTCAGTTCCCAGGAATACACGAGAGCTGCTCAGAGCCCTTATCCCACAGTGTGTTTTACCACAAGTGGCTGTACTATGGCTATATATTTTCCATTACTTAGTTTCAGCAAACATGCCTGGGAAGCCAGTTGTGTTCTGGGGAAACTCTCAGGTAAATATAGGTATAGATCCTTGAGCTAGGGAGCCATCAAAACAAATAGCCTCACTTCTTTGCAGATAAGATCCACATTGTGTTCTGTGGCACCAGCAAGCTTTACTAGGATCTTAGACTGCTGTCCCCAAGGTACCTTCTGAGATTGGGTTAGAAGGGTTATAGGCAGGAGATTTATAGCACAGTGCTCTTTTACCAAAATTTATAAGTTTTTTTGTTTCATTTTGTCCGTTAAATGTTATCTTGGTATTTGTAGTTTATGATTTTATTACACAGTTTTGAAAATGTTTTGATGCTTATTGTTTTATTAGAGGGATTAAACTTTGGATTTCTCGTTTTATTAATAAGCTGACAGAGGGATGAGGGATTTCATTCCTCTGTCAGCTTATTGTTTTAGTAGAGGGATGAAATTTTGGATTTCCCCTTTTATCATTCACGGTGGAATTATTTCCTCCTTTTAAAATTTACATTTACTTATTAACTGAATAAATAATCCTCCTCTCATGTTCATGGACCGTTCATATTTCTTTCTTATATTGCACATTGTTTTTCTTTGTATTCTCCGAATATTAACCTCACATTTTTATTTTCTCTTTTAAGGAACAAAAATAAAGTAAAGTCTATGTGTCTTTCTACTGTTTCCCCATATCTATAACAAGATTCAAAGGCATTCTTAACTCCACATTCCATCATTAGTCTTAACCCACACTCCCTTCTCACTTTTTTAGGTTGTTCGCACAAACCAATGTGCAGGAGAATTTGTCATCACTTTTCCTCGTGCTTACCACAGTGGTTTTAACCAAGGCTACAACTTTGCTGAGGCTGTCAACTTTTGCACTGCTGACTGGGTGAGTCTGGGATGTGGTGATCTTGCAGACTTCTATCAAGTCATAGATAATAAAAGTAGAAGTCACTACAGAGCACCTAAGCAGTTGATTCGAAAATGGCCACACAAAGTATTGAATTACTTGCAGCTACCAGCTGGACGCCAGTGCATCGAACACTACCGCCGGCTCCGGCGTTACTGTGTCTTCTCCCATGAGGAGCTCATCTGCAAGATGGCTGCCTTCCCTGAGAAGCTGGACTTGAATATGGCTTTGGCTGTGCACAAGGAGATGTTCATAATGGTGCAGGAGGAGCGACGTTTACGAAAGGCCCTGTTGGAGAAGGTGGGTGGTAGGCAGCAGGGCTTAGGGATTCAGTGGAATAGAATATGGAAGAGAGACAAGGAGACAAAAATTGAGTATTGTGTTCTTCATCTCTTAACTCATACATTTTGAAGTGGAAATACAGAGACTATGTGTTTATATGTTTTTCTTCCAATTTCTCTACAGCAATCCTTACAAAGTTGAGCCCACAACGGGGCTCAGTGTTGGCTGAGGTGGGGTGTCTGCAACCCTGCTCCTAGTCTTTACAGTATATATGGGTTGAACACCCCCAGGGCATCACGGAGGCTGAACGAGAGGCTTTCGAGCTGCTCCCAGATGATGAACGCCAGTGCATCAAGTGCAAGACGACGTGTTTCCTATCAGCCTTGGCCTGCTATGACTGCCCAGGTGGCCTTGTCTGCCTTTCACACATCAACGACCTCTGCAAGTGTTCAAGTAGCCGGCAGTACCTTCGGTGAGCATGGTGCCTACTTGGAGGATGCATAGCAAGTTATAGAACTGGGCCAGATACGCTTTTCCTTGCCCTTTTTTTCCAGGTATCGATACACCTTGGATGAACTCCCCACCATGCTGCATAAGCTGAAGGTTCGGGCTGAGTCCTTTGACTCCTGGGCCAACAAAGTACGAATGGCTCTAGAGGTGGAAGATGGCCGAAAGCGCAGTAAGTGAGAAGAATGGAAGACCCCATGAGCTAGCTTTTTTCTTATAGCATTGTAAGCCTTGCTTCTCCACATTTTCATAGCACTGCCTACCTCTTGCAAATTTACTCTTTCTCAAGGCTTTGAAGAGCTAAGGGCACTGGAGTCTGAAGCCCGTGAGAGAAGATTTCCTAACAGTGAACTGCTTCAACGATTGAAGAACTGCCTGAATGAAGCAGAAGCTTGTGTCTCCCAAGTCCTGAGACTAGTCAGTGGCCAAAAGGCTAGGTACGTTGGAGAAAGGGCAGAAAAGGATGGCATTTTGTAAAAATGGATAATGGAAATGGATAGGCTATAAATAAAGAATGTACATAGCAAAAGTTAGTATATTATATATGATATTAGTGACCAAAACTTACATAGATGAACTATTTGAAGAAGCACAGTTTCAACACTGAGTCAGTTATAGTGACAGCGGTGAGATGAGACATGAAAACGATGTAAAATTAACTAGAAATAACTGTAAGTACACAATTTCCAACATATGATATACAGGCATATCTTGCTTCATTATACTTTGCTTTAGTACTCTTCACAGATTTTTTTTACAAATGGAAAGCAAGACCCTCTACATACAAAAATGTTATTACTTGATTTACTGTGATGCTTAACTTTGTTGCGGTGGTCTGCAACTGAACCTATAGTATTTCTAAGGAATGCTCCTAGTTCATCCTTTTACTGTCAATAGCAATAGAAATGAAAATGGGATAGAAAAATTATAATCCAGCCATACTTGGTAAGCAAACTTTGCAGAGGTGTCCAGCATCAGATTCTCCACAAAATTCATTCTTGGCTAAATGAAAGTCTTAAATTTTATTTACTTGATGGTTGTCAAATGTATGTGATAATATATATATGTCTATTTTTTTTGGCTGAAATATCAAGTGAGTAATTATATACATGTGTTTTATAAACTTTAGATAAAAGAGGACCTATTAATCACATCAAATAATCTTATTTTTCTAATTTAAAGAATTAAAAAATTGAAGATAGTAGTAATAATTCTCTTTTTACAGAGAACCTTTTTTACTGTCTATACTTAAGAAATAAAAACTTTCCCACGTTGACCTAGTCATACTTGTATCAAGTTTCCTTGCTTTTAATATTTATGAACTTGACCTATCTCAACTTGTCCTTCATCTACCTTCTTGGCCTCTTCATTTCTTCCTTCTCGTATAATTATACTCAAAGGATACATCCTAGAACTTATCACTTGGAACTGTTTTACTTCTGACACAATAAACTCTTTCAATTTTTCCTTTATCTACAGTATCGATTAATTTGACCCTTCCATATCATCACAAAAATTTGCTTCTTAATCATGCTATATGTTTTGCTAGAAAACTCTGATTTATTCCAATTACAATTAATGTATTTATTATCTTTAGCCTCACTGTGAAAGCTATTACTGTTATATCCTGTTAGCTATTTACTTTTATGTTGCCTTCTTATTCTTCATTTTGACGACCTTATAGCTCTTAATTACTATAGAAAGTAAACACTATCTAGAGGCTATTTTCCAGTTTTGTTCTCTTGAAAAGGAGTCTATTTTCAGTCCTCTGTCTAAGATACTAACTCCAGGCACCATACTGTTAAATTTATGCAGAAACTTGGATTCTCTCACTTTGAAATCTTCATAGTCTCTTTTGTGTTAACAGTTCTGTCACTACACAATGTTGTTAAGTTTTTTCATTTTAATGTATTGGTTCAGATGATCTTTGAAGATCTTACTTAACATGGATGGAAATTAGGTACTGGATTTCTCAGAATACTTGAAAAATGGTTTTAGCAGGTTTACTTAGTGAGTTCTTTCTCCCTCACTTTTGCAGAGTTGAAACTCCACAGTTGACCCTGACAGAGCTCCAGGTCCTTCTTGAGCAGATGGGCAGCCTGCCCTGTGCCATGCATCAGATTCGGGACGTCAAAGTAAGGACAGGCTTGGGAAGATGCAATTCTTGTTAACAACCAGTACTAGCAAAGTATGAAATAGCAGGGAAGCTTGAGAATCTGATTGTTCTAAGTTCTTTATAATCATCTATACATCTTCCTTAGAAGCTATGCAGATAAGCAGTTACTGAACTAGTTTTATCCTAATAGCTTAAAATTATCCAAACAAAATACCAAACAAAACCTGAAGGTGGTGGAGAGAATCTTTTTCAGACTTCAGAGTATTAGGACATTTATTTGTATCAAACATATCATGTCTTAGGAATAATTTAAGATGAGAGTGAATCAGCAATATATGCCTATGTGACAAGATGAACAGATCAAGGCCAGGCAGTCGAGAATCTAGATGGCTAAAGAATCTGTTCTTTATTCTGTATTTCTGCAGGGTGTCCTGGAACAGGTGGAGGCCTACCAAGCTGATGCCCGGAAGGCCCTAGGTTCCCTGTCCCCTAGTCTAGGGCTCCTGCGGTCCTTGTTGGAGAGGGGGCAGCAACTGGGTGTGGAAGTGCCTGAAGCCCATCAGCTCCAGCAGCAGATGGAGCAGGCACGATGGCTAGATGAAGTGAAGCAAGCACTAGCTCCTACAGCCCAAAAGGGTTCCCTGGTCATCATGCAGGCGCTGTTGGTTACAGGCACCAAGGTAGCCTCCAGCCCTTCTGTGGATAAGGCCCGGGCTGAGCTTCAGGAGCTGCTGACCATTGCAGAATGCTGGGAGGAAAAGGCCCATTTCTGCTTGAAGGACAGGTGGGGCCCAACCTTTCCACATATATACCCTGACTCTAGTCTTCAGAGTTTGAGAGTTGTATGGCTTCAGTGGGTTATCTTGGTACCAGACTCCAAGTTAGGCATCTGCTGACCTATAATGATTGGTATGACATGTTACCAGTCTGATACATATTCCTACTATGTAAAAGCAGTAATTGGGTAACTTCCTGGTCTTAGTTCTCAGATTATAGACATCAGACATGATTTATAAGAAATATGTATTCGTATTTGTGTAGAGAGATCCTCAGAATCGGTTGATAATGGCTCACTTTAACTCTTGAATTTTTCCTTGTGTATGCTTTTGTCAGGGAAATGTAGGACCAAAAATATGCATATTATACAGGTAATATTTAAGGATGGATTTCTCTTTCCTCCGATATATTTAGGCAGAAGCATTCACCAGCGACACTGGAAGCCATTATCCATGAGGCAGAAAACATCCCTGTTTACCTGCCTAACATTCAGGCACTCAAAGATGCTCTGACTAAGGCACAGGCATGGATTGCTGATGTGGATGAGATCCAAGTGAGGACCTTGTTTTTCTTAGTTTTGTATTGTAGGCATGCAGCTAGAACAAAGAGTCTATCTAAGACCTTTTAATTCAGTTGGTTTGTATTGGACATTGGAGGTACTGGGGGGCAACTTAAAGAAGCTGAGACTATCAAGATAAGAATGATGAAAAGAGAACCATATGTATGGGTCTGTAGCTGAACAGGCACCATCAAAGGGAGAGGGTGAGATGAAGCAAAATGTAACAATAAGTGGCCTGTTAATTGAATCTTTTTTCCCTGATCCAGGGAAACTAGGAGTTCTGGATAAAAAGTATCCTATTTTTTACTTTAGAATAGTCTAGATTTTGTTTATGACACCATAGCATGATGCTCAGCACAGTTGAGAAATAATGATTTTTGACCTGCCTTAACTGAGCTTTTCTCTTGCCCCATACCAGAATGGTGACCACTACCCGTGCTTGGATGACCTGGAGGGCCTAGTAGCTGTGGGCCGGGACCTACCTGTGGGTCTAGAAGAGCTGAGACAGCTAGAGCTGCAGGTACTGACAGCACACTCCTGGAGAGAGAAGGCATCTAAGACCTTCCTGAAGAAGAATTCATTTTACACACTTCTAGAGGTGAGGCCTGAGCCCCTGAACTATTTGAGATTACTTATGAGAATGTAAGAGTTGGTTTGTGCTGAGGATGCGGCGGGGAGAGAGGTCGGAGAATCATGGCCATTCCTTTCCTTCCTGTTTGCCTCAGGTGCTCTGCCCATGTGTAGATGCTAGCTCAGATGGCAGTAGACGGAGCCGGTGGATGGAGAAGGAGCTGGGATTATGCATATCTGACACAGAGCTGCTGGGACTGTCTGCACAGGACCTCAGGGACCCAGGCTCTGTGGTAAGGAGTTTGGGCCCAGATGAGGAGAAGAGCCTGCCGATGATAGTCTGAAGGGGACCATGGCAGCAGGGTGTTAATGGCACCAGAGTAAGGTAGGAGTGCTGACCTCCTCTCCCCTGTCCCGGGCATGGCAGATTGTGGCCTTCAAGGAGGGGGAACAGAAAGAAAAGGAGGGTATCCTGCAGCTGCGTCGCACCAACTCTGCCAAGCCCAGTCCACTGGCATCATCGACCACGGCTGCCTCTGCAACTTCCATCTGTGTGTGTGGGCAGGTGCCAGCTGGGGTGGGAGCTCTGCAGTGTGACCTTTGTCAGGAGTGGTTCCACGGGGGATGTGTGTCGGTACCCCGCCTTCTCAGCTCCCAAAGGCCCAGTCTCACCTCATCCCCACTGCTGGCCTGGTGGGAGTGGGACACCAAATTCTTGTGTCCTTGGTGCATGCGCTCACGGCGCCCACGCCTAGAGACCATCCTGGCACTGCTGGTAGCCCTGCAAAGACTGCCTGTGCGGCTGCCTGAGGGTGAGGCACTTCAGTGCCTCACAGAGAGAGCCATTGGCTGGCAAGGCCGTGCTAGGCAGGTTCTGGCTTCTGAGGATGTGACAGCTCTATTGGGACAGCTGGCCGAAGTTCGTCAACAGCTCCAGGCTGAACCCAGGCTAGAGGAGCTCCCTACCCAGCTTTCAGCCCCTGCCTTTGAGCCTCTGAGAGGAGGAGGTAGCAAGGATATGCCTAAGGTAAGCTATGCAGCCCATCTTTTATCAGTTTCTTTGTATCTCTTAGGCATATCCCTGTTTACGCTCCACTCTTGTCCTTGGTCTTATTTGCACATTGTTTTAGTGCAGCATCCCTGGCCTACTCTGCATTCTGTCCAGATGTCTGCTGTCAATCTATGTCTGCCTTCCTCCTTCAAGAGATAGGGATATGGGTCCCAAACTTAGGGCTATGGGAGGAAGAATAGATCTATTTATCTGTTTCCATCCATTCTTACTTGCCTTGGCAGGTCCAGGGGTTGCTGGAAAATAGAGACAGAATGACGTGTCCTGAGGAGGTAGCCCTTGCACAGGACCCAAGTAAGAGAGGTAGATACGGGTGTGAGTAGGCTATTCATTAGATAACACCAGAGTGACCTGTTTGGTCTTCGCTCTGTTGTAGGGGTAGGGTCAAACCAGAGGCAATTGTCTAACAAAACTTGTCCACACCCCACCCCCCAGATCTGGACCTGCTGTCCTCATTATTGCCACAGTTATCTGGTCCTGTATTAGAACTGTCCGAAGAAACCCGGGCCCCACTGGAGGAGCTCATGTTGGAGGGTGATCTGCTTGAGGTTACCTTGGATGAAAACTACAGCATCTGGCAGCTGCTGCAGGCTGGGCAGCCTCCAGACCTGAAGCGGATTCGTACACTTCTGGAGGTGAGAAAACAGGTCATGGCAGGGACAGATTTCAGGCATATCAGGCAAGGAGTCCAGGCCTGACCACTGGCCCACTACCCTTTTCTGCTTGTCTTTGTGTGATTGTAGCTGGAGAAGCCTGAGCATCAAGGAAGTCGGACAAGGGTCCGGACATTGGAGAAGCGACAGCGGCGACAACAGAAAGTAGATCTGGGTAGAAATAGCAAGGATCTTCAAGAAGAGCTAGAGGCAAAAAAAGCCCGGAGCTCAGGCGTTAAGCCTGAGGAACAAGAGTTTGTTGAGGAAGCAGAACATGAAAATATACTTCTAACACCGACAGACCATAGTCCCATTTTGAAAGGAAACCGGAATAGCTTACAACAGAAAGATTCAGATCCTATGATCTCTTTACCTTCTTTAACCCCTTTACTACACTTGTCTTACCCTCGGCACCAAGTGTTGTGACAAGCAGCATAAAAGTTGTTTTATTTTGAATTTCATTGCTTTCTAGGCCTTCCTAAATCCTGCACCTTCTTTCCTATTGAGAATTTGTCCCTTTAGTGTTTCATGCCCTAAAGGTAGTGTTTTAAAGTCATTTCCTAAGGACAGTGCACTGTATGCCTCTTTCCAGAAGTCTCTTGGCAGCAGCATTACTGGGTTTAGCATACAGTGATTTTCTAAGCCAGTTTCATTCTAGACTGTGGCAAATAAAACTTGAGAAAGGCAAATGTGTCTAACTTTTCTTTTTCCAGTATTATTTTTATTCCTTATTTTATCTTTAAAATATTTTGGGGCTTTAAGTCTTCTTGCACCTTCATTTTATAACTCTTTTCTCACTTTGGTTAAAAATGAGGGTGGGAAAAAACCACATAGCATGATGTAATTACTTGTTAGTAGAGCAAAACAAGAAGTTCTTAGTTCCAGCAGCTGGGTGTTTTTAATTTGATTTCTTCTGTTAAAAGTTAAACAATGGGTGATTTTAAAACTGATTTGCACTTCTTGGAATATAGGAGTGAAGGGCTAAAGTCAACAAATCTAAAAAGTTTTAAAACTCATGATCCTTTTTATGTTAAGGCTGAGAAGTGGTAATTTCCTGTAACTTCAAGGTTGAGCTCTCAGTTCGTTTTTCCAGCATAATTCATTGAAAAGTTTTTTCTCTCTTTAATAGCTTTATTATCCCTTTGTTGAAAAATCTATTGGCTGTAGTCATGTGTTCTTTTTCATTGTTTCAATGTACCCATTGTTCTGTTTTATTGTTGAACTATGTTTATTCTTTTAGGAATGACACTCAGTTGTCTTGTTTACTAAACTTTTCATAAGTTGAATAATCAGTACAGTAAAATGATTCCTCCTACTTTATTCTTTTTCAGATAATTTTACTAGTTTAGTACCAACCTGTTTTCCATATGCAGTTGGCTTTAAATCCAAATATGATAAATCTAAACTTGAAATTATAACTCCCAGTTTTTCCTGTTCTTTCAAATTATAAATACAATATTTTGATCTGCTATACTTGTAAGAATTCAGCAATATTAGTGTGTAAATGTCTTAAAAGCATTAATCCATTGAACTTTCTTGTGTCTAAGTGACCCAGACATATATTGTACTTCTGTCCTTCAGTAATCAGATTATTTTGGCTCAGTTTGAATCTTAAATCAGTACTTTCCCCTCTATTCCTGCTGACTCCAGCAAGTGTAAGCCTATTTCACTGTATAAAATAGGTCTACACATGGCCTGTTAAGAACCAGGTCGCAGGAGGTGAGCGGCAGACGAGAGAGCAAAGCTTCATCTATACTTGAAGCAGCCACTCATCACAATAACATCACCACCTCAGCTCCACCTCATCATCAGGCATTAGAGTCTCATAGGAGCACCAGTCCCTGGTACTGAAAAAGTCAGATTATGCCTTAAGGAACATCTAGGAAGCACCTTCCCAATCCATCTGAGCCCAGTCCAAGCATAACCATTGTTAATGGGGAGTTGTTTCCTCCACTTTTCTCCTTCACGTCTAGAGAATCCAAGATCAGTGTTTGGGGAGATAGGTGGCTTTCAAAATCTTCCCGCTGTTCCTCCTAGTGTCCTCCTGAGGTGCCCAAGATTCCTAGTCTGCAGGAAAGGTCTCTTTAGGCCTCGGCATATTCCTGCATACTAGACTTGGGGAATTTACACCAGTGCTTATAATCAGGTTCTGCTAACCCCACCTTCCTCAATGTAGTCTGTTATATGACTTTATATCGTGACAGAATGACATTCCTTTCACACCACAGACAACCATTTCTTTGCACCTGCACCCTATTATACAAACTCTGTATTCAAATCTGAAGGAAAACAGAAGCACTGTTGGCATGCTAGCTGTTGTTTTCAAGTAATGGTGGTGTTTCATCAAGTCAGGTACTTCATGCATAAAAAGGAAAAAAAAACATATCCCAAGGAACAATCAGTTCTGCATGGACACCAGTATGGATGTAAAAAGAAACCTAAAGACACCATCTTGATTCCTTGTTCTGACCATCTTTGGGTAAAACACCTAGTGTTTTTACCATAACAATTTATCAGGAGCTCTCTTCTTTTTTTGTCTAGTGACAGGGTTTTGGTACTGCTGGTTGTCAGGGGACGGTTCTCAGCAAAGGTTGCAGGTACCCTTTGGATGGTTGGTGGCTCTGTGTGAGTGAAAGCCTGGTTTTAACATCAGAAAAAAAAATGCAAGTGTTGTGGAACAGAATGTTGGCAGGTAGTTTAAGGATAAACTATCCTTTAATGAAATTTGGAGCTTGTCTTTCAAATTATATTGTAAAAAGAAGTCACAAACAGAAATGCAAAAATATTGACATATTTGCTAATGTAATTAACTTTCCCATTGTTATTGCATCACATGGCTTCAAATTTGTCTTTCGTTCTTTATATCTGAAGGCCTCCCTTTAGTATTTCTTGAAAGGCCATATACTAACAGCCCTCAGCTTTTATCAGTCTTAATTATTGCTTCATTTTTTAACTACAGTTTTGCTAAACATAAAAATCTTCTTTGGCTTTTCTCTCTTACTGAATATGTCATTTCACTATACCCTTGCCACTATGGTTTATGATGATAAATTGGTCCTTAATTTTTT
>NW_024345774.1:0-3791 GCF_902729225.1 Pteropus medius | reverse complement strand
TGCATTCCCTATGTCGTGCTCCCCATCCCCATGACCATCCATCAGTTACTAATGTGTACTTCTTTAACCCTTCACCCCATTCTCCCAGCCCCGCAAACCCTCCTCCCCTCTATCACCAAATTGTCCACTATATTTGTGAGTCTGTTTTTGATTAATTTGTTCTTTTAACTCCTCAAATTCCACATATAAGTGAAATCATATATCATTCTCTGTCTTACTTAATACCTTCTAGTTCCATCAAAGCAATATCTTTTTCCATCCCCTCCCTTTTTGTCTCTGTGTGTCTTTTAATCTGAAGTAAGTCTCTTATAGGCAACATGTAAGGATCTTGTTTTCCTTTCCATTCATCCACTCTTTTAGTTGGAGCACTTAATTCTTTTCCCTTTGAGGTACTTATTGATAAGACTGACAGTTGTTACCATTATTTATTCCTATTTTTCCTATTATTTCTGTTTTTTCTTCTTAAAGAAGTCCTTCCAACATTTCCTGTAACACTGGCTTGGTGTTGATAAATTCTTTTAAATTATTTTTGTCTGGGAAGCTCTTTATCTATCCTTCAACTCTAAATGATGGCTTTGCCGGATAAATTATTCTTGGTTGTAGATTCTGGGTCTTCATCCTGTCAAATATTTTTTGCCAAGACCTTCGGTCCTACATAGTTTCTTTTGAGAAATCAGCCGCCAGACTTATGGGTTTTCTCTTAGAAGCAACTATCTCTTTTTCTCTTGCTGCTTTTAATATTCTTTCTTTGTATTTAACCTTTGGCATTTTAATTATGATGTGTCTTGGTGTGGGCCTCTTTGGATCCCTGATTTTTGGAATTCTCTGAGCTTCCTGGGGTTTTATGTTTATCTCCTTCACCAGGTTAGGGAAGTTTTCCATCATTAGTTCTTCTAACAGCTGTTCAACATCTTGATTTTCTTCAGTTTCGCCTATCAGAGAGATATTTGGACCCTTAATAGTATCCCATATGATCCTTAAATTATTCTTATAGTCTTGGCATCTTATTTGTTGCCATTCTGATTGCGAGTCCTTGGCTTTCCTGTCCTCTAGATAGGGCATTTGATCCTTTTCTTTATTCACTTTGTTTATTCCTTTGTTTATTCCATTTAATATACTCTCACTCAGATAATGTGTTCTTCGTTTCAGACTGGTTCCCTTTTATAATTTCCATTTCTATTTTTATGTTTTTTTTTATCTCTTTTTTGAAGTTCTCACTGAGTTTAACCAAAAGTTCATCGAACATCTTTATAACCAGTGTTTTGAACTCTTTGATTACTTGACTCTATTATATCTGGATCTCTGTTCTGTTCTCTCATATGGTTTCTGCTTCTTCGTCTTCCCATTTTGGCTCCCTTTCTACATCTGTTTCTATGTACTAAGCAAAGCTCCTAAGTCTCCTGGTCTTATTAGTGTGGATTTGCGTAGTAGGTGTCCAGTGGCACAGTCCTGAAAGGGGTTCAGCTGTAGGCCAAATTTAGCCCAAGCTTGTGCCCCTCCAGGGCTACCTGTTAAGATTCAGCAAGCAATCCACAGACGCTGTGCACATAGATGCCTCAAAAGGCCACACCAGAAACCGAGGCCAGCTGCTTCCAGTGTGAGTCTAGGTACTGTTCAACAAGGAGCACCTGACTCGCTGAAGATACACCTGGATGTGGCTTGGGTGGGCCTGCGAATTGGAGGGGTGGGGTTTCAGGAAATCCTCTGGGAAGAACGACCTCTATTATCCAGTTTGATGATGTCACAGCTATGGCGACACTTTGTCCGGCTCACTGGTAAGGGGGAGGGCTCAACAGGAAACAATGGATACTGCCAGCACTTCTTTACAGAGTGAGTCCCACCTTGTTTCTCACTCTGATAGTCTCCCTGTAAGTCCCTGGTGCCCCCTGCGTACAGCTGAATCGGCACTGGTGCTCAGAGCGAGCAAGTCTCTCATTGTCATTAAAAATCCGCTCATGTACGCGGCCCCTTTAAGAGGAATCTGCCACTGCCGCAGCCTCTGTCTCCCTCAGCTGCTCCGGGACCCGGCATTCCCGCATCCTTGCCCCATCCTACCTTCTGCCATTGCAGAGTGCTTTCTTGGATTTCTCCCTAGTTGTATGGCTTGTTCATCTAGATCCCAGGTGATTTTTCCTTGCTGCTGCTCCTTGTTTCTGTCACAGCTTTGATTTCATGGCCAGAGATAAGAACAGAGCCTCTGTCATCCATACCATTTTGGTTGCTGCTAACCTTTGGGATTTTAATTATGATGTGTCTTAATGTGGGCATCTTTGGGTTCATCTTGTTTGGGACTCTCTGAACTTCCTATCTTGTATGTATATTTTCTTTGCCAGGTTAGGGAAATTTTCCATCATTACCTCTTCAAATAGGTTTCAATTTCTTGCTCTCTCTCTTCTATTTGTTACCCCTATGATGCAAATGTTGATACACTTGATGTTGTCCCAAAGGCTCCTTAAACTATTCTCACTTTTTGGAATCTTTTCTCTTGTTGCTGTTCTGATTGGATGTTTTCTGCAACCTTATCTACTAAGTTGCTGATTCAATCCTCTGGTTCATATAATCTGTTGATTCCCTCTAATGTATTCTTTATTTCAATTATTGTATTCTTCATTTCTGGCTGGTTCTTTTTTATGTTTTCTATATCCATTTTTATGTTTTCTATCTCTGTTTTGAAGTTCACACTGAATTTATCTACTCTTCTAAGTTCATTGAACATCCTTAAAACCAATGTTTTGAACTCTGCATCTGACAGATTGCTTATCTTCATTTTTAGTTCTCTAGGGCTTTGTTCTGTTCTTCCATTTGGGATATGTTTCTTTGTCCTTGGTCGCCTGAACTGGGTGTTCCAGGTGTGTTGCTTGTATGAGTTGTGTGTGCCCTCTTGTTATAGTTGAGCCTTGGTCACAATGGGAAGAATTACTCATAGGCTGTGATTGGTCATGAGTACTGGCCAGTGACTACAGTGGAGAAGCTGTTGTGCAGAGGCTGGCCCTATGGAGCAAGGTTTGCTTTAACAGAACTCTGGTGCCTGCTCAGTCCACCCTCTGGGTGTGTTTTTCTTGGATTTGTCCCTGGATGGTGTTCTGGCTTGGTCTGAAGCTGACCACTGGACACACTATCCCCAAGGCCTCTTGAGAGGGGATTGTCACAGGCCAAGTTCAGCCACAGCCCATAACCTGCCTAGGGCCACCTGGTATGAGCCACCAAGCAATCTGCAGATGGATGCCACCTACGCTGGGCTTGGAAGTGCCTCAAGAAACTAAGCCACAATCCAAGGCTGGCTGCTGGGATTGGAGCTGATCAGCAAGGGGTATGGGACACCCTGAGGCCAGATGCTGTTTGTTTGGAGTTTGTGAACCTGAGTGATTCTAAGAAAATCTGCAACCTGAGCCAAGATGGGCCATTTGTATGAAAAAGTCACTGGAAGCAGCTTAGGTGGGCCCAAAAGTTGTGTGGGCCAGGGTCTCAGGGAATCACCAGGAAGGGCAACACCTGTTAACCAGTTCGATGGAGACTCAGCTATAGTAGCCACCTACATCTGCATTCCAGGAGAGGGAGGTCTCAACATAGGAATGGCCACCCTGAAGCCAGACAATTTAATTCCTCCTTAAATAACCCTGGCACCTTTTATACTGCTGCCCCAGAGCTGGGGCTCAGAGTGAGTATGTCCATCAGTGAGTAAGTCCACTTGCAGGCCCTTTAAGTGGAACACCTGGGACTCCAGCAGCCTTCTGTCTCACTCAGCCATAATCTCTGCTGGTTTTCCACAGTTAGAAATTGTGGAGACTTTT
>NW_024345773.1:0-319 GCF_902729225.1 Pteropus medius | reverse complement strand
ATATGGTAGCTTTGGCGAAAAGCTCTCTGGTGACGTCCATTTTGAGCCAGAATCGCAGACTTCCGAGAAAAGGCTCACTTGCGGCAAATGCACAGAACTCCCAGGGCCTTGGGTCTCTCTGGGTCATGCCCGGTCATCTGCGGGTAGAGGGGTGGCGAAGTTGGAGGAGCACTCACTGACACTTTGAGCTCCTAGAGGTACAAACTACGTGTCATTCGTCTCTGCATCCTCTTGCAGGGTTCAGGGCCGCCCACAGACAGCGTACCCAGGGATGCGTTGGCCCCTCCGTCCCCCACTGGAAAGAGTTCAGTTGGGAGAC
>NW_024345772.1:0-476 GCF_902729225.1 Pteropus medius | reverse complement strand
CCCGGGGCCTGTCCCTTTTCCTCTTCCTCCCCCAGTCTCTTTTTCCTGTCTTTCCTTACCAACCTCCATTCTCAGCCTTACCTCCTCTGATGATTTCTTTCTTTCCTCTTCCTGAGGGCCATGTGTGGAAGGGAGGCATTGTGCCAATTATTTGTATTTTAAGCAAGAGTTTTTTGCCTTATTCTTAACTTAGGCAGCAGGCAGGTCACTCAGGGTTGACCTTTTTGCCCTGGAATCGTTGGTTCTCTCCTGAAGGTACTCCCACCGCTGCTGAAGGCCTCTGCGCAGTCAGCTCTCTAAGGAGTCATTTCATTAAGCCACGTAAGGGTTTGTACAAGTTTCAAATCTTCAGAGGCCTGAGACCAAAGAAGACGGACGGATTATTCGTCCACGAGATCCCCCTATTGTTGAAATCAGTCTTGTGGGCTTTCCTGGTTAACATGCATCTTTCATCTTTAACAGACATGTTGGCCTAC
>NW_024345771.1:0-551 GCF_902729225.1 Pteropus medius | reverse complement strand
GAATGGTATCTGTTCTAACAGTAGCTTGTATTTATTTTTATGTGTCCACATTGTCACCAAAATCTAATCCTCTGAATTATATTTTATTTATCTAAATTATACTTTTTCCCTGAGAACCTACTTTATCCTTTTATTACTTAATTTGAGAGATTCAGAGGAAAAAAATGGGGACAATATGGTCATAAAATGGAACTCTTTCAATTGGGTTGTGTGACAAAAACCTAGTTTCATTAGGAGAAAAATGTATGGTATACAAAAAGTATACCCATGAGATTAAGACCTAACCAGCCTTTCTATTTATTTATTTATTTATTTATTTATTTATTTATTTATTTATTTATTTATTTATTATTTATTTATTTATTTATTTATTTATTTATAGGAGGCCATCTTAACTGGATGACAATGTCTCTTGCTATAACTCGGTACAACATTTCCTAAGAGCAATCTGATGAAATGTTTTTGGTGTATAGCTTTTATTCCTACCAAAAAGTTAGTAATATTTATTCTTTTAATTTATTCTTATTTGAAGCAAGAATTAAATTCCCCAA
>NW_024345770.1:0-16227 GCF_902729225.1 Pteropus medius | reverse complement strand
GAAATAAAAAATAAAAAAAAATATACTGAAAGACAGGTTTAGAGTTTGATCCAGGGGGAAATCCTTTTCGTAATAAAACAGAGAGGATGTGGTAAGTTTTGTCCTGGCAAACCAATCCTTAGTTGAAAATATAGCAAGTGAAAATGCATTTACTACATCTAAACTACTAAATATCATAATTTAGCCTAGCCTACATGAAATAGGACGGGAGCGCTTACATTTGGGCTGTATCTGCAGTAACTGCGAACCTCTTCTTCTCAACGGACACAGCAGACACAGCTGAGTGTTTTGTAGACATGACGGGACGCAGAAACCCGACACGCGATGTCCAAAAAGCCCTGCAATGCAAAGGATACTACGTATCGGCAGTTGATGGTCGTCTTCGTTGAGATGTTGGGGAGCCGAGGCTCTCTATCATGGCCCAGCACCACGAGAGAATACCATAACTGATATCGCTCGCCAGGAAAAGAGGAAAATTCAAAAATCGAGGTACAGTTTCCACAGAATGTGTATCATTTTCGCAACATCGAGAGGTTAAAAGTCGTTAAGTTGAACCATCTTACATTGGGGAGCCTTCTGTACCATAAAACGAAAAAAAGATGTCGGTTGGCAATTTTGCCTCTGAGTTTGAGATCAATTTAGCATCCACTAAAACCCACCACCTGGTAACCCCTCATTACCTATTCGGTACTGGGGCTCAAAGTCCCGTTGCGCCTGTACTTTGGGATCCTGCTAACTATAAACAAACTACTCCTTATAATCTGGGGGCAGTTACCAAACATAAAATAGAGAGTACATTAGTATGATTAGCCACAAGTCCTGAAGTTGTTCATCCTTCTCCGGCGATTCTTGACTTAATGGGAAGAACTTTGTTATCAAGCGACTGAAAAGTAAAGGGAAATTTTACAGGTTATCGGCACCATCGTGCATGATGGAGCTTACACAAAACTTTCTAAAAAGCATGAAACTCAATGATCTGCACAACTGATTGAATTTCAGGCATTTGTCTCGGCCCTGCATTTCCTTGCCAACAAGTCCTCGAATCTGAAAATTGTGACAGATCCTTTGACCATTGCCAAAGAACTGGCCATCTGATACAACCAATGGCAGCTTCAAAAAGTCCACATCCAACGTGGCTTTCAACAAGGTAACGTTCTCTGGAAATTTTTGGCCTCCTAGACGCCAAAAAACATAAATCAGGTATGCAAGGCTGCGTCAACATTTGAAGATTGATTAATGCGATCAATCACATCAAGGATAACGGGTGTAAAAAGAAAACCCGATCCCAGACTGGAGGGCCCAGGAAGAGCATTGGCTCGGTTAGTGGAGACACTTGGGATTTCATCGGATTTCTAGGAGAAATGACAGGAGAAAAAGGGGCCACCACTAAGCCCTGCAAGTTCTGCTCTTTCCTGCTGCAACAGGTGGGAGAGGCTCAGAGGGCATTGCTGGGGGACAATCGTCAGCTAAGCACACCCAAGCGCTGCGATGACATCTATGTTGATGCCGTCTGTGTCATTTGTTTCTTCCAGAAAACCGAATGACTTAAGACAATGCTTGGGAACACCTTTTGGACTGTTGGTCCACAGAGCCAACGCTTTCATTGCCACTGGAAAAATGGCTCTGTTCTACACAACACGTGGACCTGACACATACTCTGGAAACTGTGCCAGGATGCAAAGACACAATTTTGAAAGGGGAAGAGTCATCCTCCAGACATAACAGCCCACCATGCAGCCCCAAGGAGACCCAGATTAACAGAATGTGGTATGCAGAGTGTGCTCTCCTCTCAGTTACCTGCATGTGTTTCCTGCACACCCTGATTTATTCCCCAGCATTTAGGTTTTACAACTTTGAAGCCTATGGAAGAGTTGAGGTAATACTACAAAGAACACCTATATACCCTTTGCCTACACTGAGCAATTGTTTCAACTTTCCTATTTTTGATCCCATCACACAAACTAATTCTCTTTCTCTTTCTCTCTCTCTCTGTCTCTCTCTCTCCCTCCCGCCCTCCCTCACTTACTCAATCTCTCCGACTCTCTCTCTCTTTCGGGTGTACTTACACAGGCATACATTATTACAGTTACATTTCTGTCATTCGAACAATCCCCTAATAATGGTCCTAATATTGATACGGGACATCACGTTTAAAATTCTGCAACTTACAACGGGAAATGATACGGGACATCTCTTGCAGAGTTCCTAGTTTATGGTTTGCTTTTTTCTTTATTAACCTGATTAAGTTTTCTTCCCTCCTTTCTGTGGGACAAAGGCCCAATCCCCCAAATCCACATAATGACCCTGAAACCGTTCACTCATCCCCTCTGGCTTTAGATAAGGATCATCGGACCAACATGAGGGAATGGCCCCAGTCAAAGCAGGGTCTTTAGGGTCTGAGAATGGAGAGGAATTCAGGCCAAATTTTTTTATTCTTTCAGAAATATAATAACCCAGCCTATTCTCCTTTCCTCATTTCTTTGGTAACACAATAGTAGAAAGACATTCCTAGATGATTTAGATAACAACATTGTATCTTCTTTTCCTTCTCAAGTGACTGGGGCAGCACTTCAGCAGAAACCCAAGATACCCGGCATGAGTGAGGCAAAAAGGGATACAGCTGCGTGAAACCTCAATAGACAGGGACGATGACCCTTCTCAGCAGGAAGCAGATACAGAAGAAGACCTCGCGTCCCTCAACATCGCTACTAAGAAGAAGCGGGTTCATGGCTCTTAGAAAAGAGTTAAGCAGGAAAGATAGATCGGGGCTTTAGGGTCTGCCTGCAAAGACACCGAGGTCTTCCTTTTGGAAGAAGGGTCTGCCCATGCCCGCCCACAATTAAGCAAGCGAGAAGGCATTTTGGCACTAAAGGTAATGCATAACAGTAAACAAGAAGGCAGAAAATTGGGTAGGGCTTTTAGCCAGTCAATCGCACCGTGCAATGAAGACCTCAACGACCTTCAACTCACCTGAACCCCATTATACCATGATCATAAGGCGAGGCGTATGCCCAGAAGTTCATTAAGTCCATTATAACAGGCTGAATTCTGGGAAGGAACATGCGCAGAAAGCAAATGATGAATCACGGAGTCCTGCCAGTCTTAATTGTCAATCAAGAATGCTCAGTGCTCTCAAAAAGTGCCCACCTAGAGCAAATAGGGAACAAAACCCCGAAAGCTTGGTCGCCAGGCCTTTTGAGCCACGCCTCTCTTGCTCAGGTCCGCTTCCATGTCTGCAAGTGTACTTTTCATTCTAACTAAACTTGTCTTGTCTACAGTATTTCGTTATCTCGCTCTATCCATTGTTCCAGACATCAAGAATGGGATGACGTGCCGGGATAGGATCCCGCTCTCCGGTAACAGTGTCATCCTTTGTACCTCGTTCCTAATCAACGATTATAAAATACACTTAGTGTCATGGTCTTCATAATCTAATATCATCTAGAAGGCATCCAAACTTGGGAGCTTTTTCTCCTTAAACAATAGCGATGTTTGTGAAAAGTTTATTCCAATTTTAATTTGTCTTCCATTCCTTCATTATGACATTGGAGTTAAAGATGAGAGTCTCACGATTTCTCCGTGGTATTCAACGAATGATATCCTCTTTATAATCACCAAGTAATCGGAGCGTGTGTCAATGTCTTTGTTTTCTACGATCGTTTACCCAATGATTTTGCATCCAAAGAAACCTTTTTCCTCAATAAATTATCATCAAGCACGCTAAAAATATGGATAATTTTAACGGGAATTTTCTTGTCCATCTGTTAGTTGGCATGATTTCCTCATAATGGTTTACATTTTCTGCACTTGCCATGAATCCTTCAGCTTAGATATGTTATAGGTTGGGGGGTTCTTTGTGGGTTTGTTTAGATTTTAAGCCTTTTATATGTTTATCGGCCCTCCTGGGGCTAGGTGAGGGCTTGTTGTGAATGACATCGGAACGTCCTCTATCCACGATTGTTCGACGACACAGACGTGCCCGGAAGAGAGCTCAAGCGCGAAAGCCTGAAAAGGATGATGTGACCCACTTAATTCAGTCGACACAGGGGCGTCTTTCTCCTGGCTCCTCCCCAACAGACACAATTGCTTTCAGTAGTAATCACAAGAGATTGCTCTGAGGGCATCGTCTGACTTGAAATGCCAAGATTATTCTTTTTTTCCTTTTGTCATGAACATGAGTCTGTTTCCTGAACTATTCTTTTCCATCGACAGAGTGTCAATCCCTGTTTTAGTTGTTAAATCGATAGCCTAGATGTTCATATATCGTAGGGAAAGACCGCTATCATGGTTATTCCCAAACGTTTTCTCTTCCTTGTACTGAATAATCTGCACACTAATGGCAAACTTCTGTTGGCGTTCATGACTATGTTTGCTCTGAATGCATAGACTTATTTGTTATTTCATACCTCATTCTTACAGGAGTATATAACGTCTTCTTTTGCGTGTTGAAGTTGTATCTATTCTTTTCGCAAATTATCTCATGACTGAATTGCTTCTTCTATAGAGACGTGCACTTAAGGCAGCGGTCCGATTGCCACATGTAAGTAAGTTATATTGCATCAGAAATATGAAATGAAATTCGACAGGTTCACTCTACAGGACACCAAGCCCTGTGCTTCCATTAGTCCCTACCCATTCTGTAAAACTCCATGCCGTATCTCTGGGCAGTACCAACAGGCGTGACCTTTGAATGATAACAATATCGTTGTTCTGTACCAGAGACTAACAAGGTCATGTGGCTTGAGGATTGTTACTACCCACAGTACTGTTTTCTACAAGCAAATAGCCCATATCAGGGAATTGGCCTTTTCCAGAAGTAGCAGTTTAAGTGCCATGGCCCAGGTTTTATCTAGAGATGGAGAAAGAGAAATAAAACCCCACCTGAGACCAAGTTCCCTTGCGAATCTCTCTGAGTGATCAGATCTGAAAGCCAGCATCGCTGACCACTGCCCAGTTAACCTGTTGAAACACAAGAACCCCGTTAGGACATTTTGGTAACTGCTCCCACGGGAGAAGTTTTCAGTGCGGAGATTTTGCTAAAGCCTATGAAGAGTGTTGAGGCTGAGAGAGCTGAATGTCCATGGAACAGAGAAGCAGACCAGCAGACGGTCCCCAGACATAGGTACTATCTACTTTCTCTCCAGCAGCATCTCCCTTACTATTCTCAGGCCTGATGACGAAGAAACCCAAGTGCTTGTTGCCAGGCCTTGGCTCATATCAACAGTTGTGATGACTCGGCTCTGAAGGTCATTGTGAGGCGTGATGACACGTCTAGCTGCCTAACCAATCAGGCCCTGGGACTCAGGCAAATAGTGGGAGGGGGAGGGAGGGAACTGCTCCTCTCTCTACTTGCTTTCCCTTCTAGATCATTTGCCGCTCCTGCCGGAACCGAAGCTGCTCAATGGTCTGAGATAGAAAACATGCACATACACCAAGACAATGTGGCATTCATTTTCTTCTGCCATCAACAAACCGATTGAGCTGAGCAACTCCAACCCTGATGTGTAATGTCAGGTTTAAGACTGTCATTTGTCCAAATTAGTAAAAATACAACGCATACAGAAGGCATTAGTGACAAGGGCACAAGGGACAGGTGATCCGATTTCCCGTCACATTCCTGGGGGATTTCGGGCAAATGCCATCAACTCTGATCCTCTTTACAAAGCTGGGAACACAACAGCAGCTCCACTCTTAGGGGTTTCTGAAGATCAGATGAGACGAGTCAGTTTTCCCCACTCATGTGCGGTGTGGCTCACAGCGGTATGTTACATTTGGTGGACTGTGGTCTGAAAATATTAAATGTAAACTTTCGTAAATAAGCAATTCGCATATGTGATACCTGTCTCCTCTCTTCTGGCTACTCTTGCTTATTCACCGTATTCAGCCCCAAACCAGAATTAACCCATGTGCTAGCGCTCAGTGTTCAGATCTTTCCTTTGAGTATGCTCACAAAGTTCTGAGAGCCAATGTGAATCGCCTCGCTTCCTCTTGGTGCTTCAGTTATCGGGCCATGGGACTTACAGAAAGGCAGTGTGATAAGCTGAATGGGAAGTATTTTGCTCCTTCTTTGCTCTCTAATCCAGACCAACTTGATTCCTGTAGGAAATGCAGCAGCTCAGAATGTCTCCACGGTCTGAGTAACATTCAAATACACCTTGTCATGGTATTTACCAGATGAATTGACGAGATAAACCCCAACCTAGATGGGAAATAGCTATGAGGAGAACTAGCATTTGCCCACATTAGTAACATGCTGGTGTACAAAGAAGGGGTAGGAGCAGAAGCTCGAGAGACAGGCTGCTTGTATTCCAGTCCAGGTTCTGTGTGATCTCGGGCAAGTATTTTGACCTATTGGATCCACATGTTCAGCATTGGTTAAGTGGGGATGACAGCTACACTTCCTCCCTTAGGTGTTTGTGAGGTTGTTGGCTATGCAACTGCTTGTACTCAATCATGTTTGTACATTCGATCGTATCCCTGATAGATTTGCCAATATCTACTGTTGAGAACCTCAGCTCTGTTGAGAGCTGGGTCAACAATCCTTGTAGACATGTATTAGCTCAGTTCCAGTTCTCACTGGAGCCGGATATGCTGAAGTCTGCCTGGGACACAGATTGCTGTAAGTCTGTGCCTCTAGGCTGGAAGCACTGCTGCTGGCGGTACTTATGGTTTTCAGGGAGTCGTTACTCCAACTGAGGTACAAGGTGATAAGGTTCCATATCCTACGCATGTACCAAATTTCTGCCTCTGTCTACAGTGCCTTTGTGATGGCTGCTGCCTATGCATCTGTGGCAACAGAGTTCCTGATCCTAAGGGCGATCAGGGAAAACACTCGTTGTACCCCGTGGCACAACAAAGCCATTCCAACATGACTTTAGCCCAGAATCCATAAACCTAGTGAAGCACTCATTGCCGTCGATGAGCCCCTTGAGTCTGATGATAATAATTTGCGATTCTCTGGAAGAAGAATTATTTTAATATGATCAGGGTAGTGGGGACCCCGGAAGTATGTCTAGTATCTATCGAAAACAAACAGCAAACTGATCTGGATAATGAGGACTGAAAAAAAAATAATAAAAAAAAATATTGAAAGACAGGTTCAGAGTTTGATCCAGTGGGAAATCCTTTTCGTAGGAAAACAGATAGGATGTGGTAAGTTTTGTCCTGACAAACCAATCCTTAGTTGAAAATATAGCAAGTGAAAATGCATTTAATACACCTAAACTACTAAACGTCATAGCTTAGCCTAGCCAACCTGAAATAGGCCCGGAGCGCTTACATTTGGGCTGTATCTGCAGTAACTGCGAATCTCTTCTTCTCAACGGAAACAGCAGACACAGCTGAGTGTTTTGTAGACATGACGGGACGCAGAAACCCGACACGCGATGTCCAAAAAGCCCTGCAATGCAAAGGATACTACGTATCGGCAGTTGACGGTCGTCTTCGTTGAGATGTTGGGGAGCCGAGGCTCTCTATCATGGCCCAGCACCACGAGAGAATACCATAACTCATATCGCTAGCCAGGAAAAGAGGAAAATTCAAAAATCGAGGTACAGTTTCCACAGAATGTGTATCATTTTCGCAACATCGAGAGGTTAAAAGTCGTTAAGTTGAACCATCTTACATTGGGGAGCCTTCTGTACCATAAAACGAAAAAAAGATGTCGGTTGGCAATTTTGCCTCTGAGTTTGAGATCAATTTAGCATCCACTAAAACCCACCACCTGGTAACCCCTCATTACCTATTCGGTACTGGGGCTCAAAGTCCCGTTGCGCCTGTACTTTGGGATCCTGCTAACTATAAACAAACTACTCCTTATAATCTGGGGGCAGTTACCAAACATAAAATAGAGAGTACATTAGTATGATTAGCCACAAGTCCTGAAGTTGTTCATCCTTCTCCGGCGATTCTTGACTTAATGGGAAGAACTTTGTTATCAAGCGACTGAAAAGTAAAGGGAAATTTTACAGGTTATCGGCACCATCGTGCATGATGGAGCTTACACAAAACTTTCTAAAAAGCATGAAACTCAATGATCTGCACAACTGATTGAATTTCAGGCAGTTGTCTCGGCCCTGCATTTCCTTGCCAACAAGTCCTCGAATCTGAAAATTGTGACAGATCCTTTGACCATTGCCAAAGAACTGGCCATCTGATACAACCAATGGCAGCTTCAAAAAGTCCACATCCAAGGTTGCTTTCAACAAAGTAACGTTCTCTGGAAATTTTTGGCCTCCTAGACGCCAAAAACGTAAATCAGGTATGCAAGGCTGGTTCGACATTTGAAGATTGAGTAATGCGATCAATCACATCAAGGATAACGGGTGGAAATAGAAAACCTGATCCCAGACTGGAGAGGCCCAGGAAGAGCATTGGCTCGGTTAGTGGAGACACTTGGGATTTCATCGGATTTCTAGGAGAAATGACAGGAGAAAAAGGGGCCACCACTAAGCCCTGCAAGTTCTGCTCTTTCCTGCTGCAACAGGTGGGAGAGGCTCAGAGGGCATTGCCGGGGGACAATCGTCAGCTAAGCACACCCAAGCGCTGCGATGACATCTATGTTGATGCCGTCTGTGTCATTTGTTTCTTCCAGAAAACCGAATGACTTAAGACAATGCTTGGGAACACCTTTTGGACTGTTGGTCCACAGAGCCAACGCTTTCATTGCCACTGGAAAAATGGCTCTGTTCTACACAACACGTGGACCTGACACATACTCTGGAAACTGTGCCAGGATGCAAAGACACAATTTTGAAAGGGGAAGAGTCATCCTCCAGACATAACATCCCACCATGCAGCCCCAAAGAGACCCAGATTAACAGAATGTGGTATGCAGTGTGTGCTCTCCTCTCAGTTACCTGCATGTGTTTCCTGCACACCCTGATTTATTCCCCAGCATTTAGGTTTTACAACTTTGAAGCCTATGGAAGAGTTGACGTAATACTACAAAGAACACCTATATACCCTTTGCCTACACTGAGCAATTGTTTCAACTTTCCTATTTTTGATCCCATCACACAAACTAATTCTCTTCTCTCTTTCTCTCTCTCTCTCTCTCTCTCTCTCCCTCCCGCCCTCCCTCACTTACTCAATCTCTCCGACTCTCTCTCTCTTTCGGGTGTACTTACACAGGCATACATTATTACAGTTACATTTCTGTCATTCGAACAATCCCCTAATAATGGTCCTAATATTGATACGGGACATCACGTTTAAAATTCTGCAACTTACAACGGGAAATGATACGGGACATCTCTTGCAGAGTTCCTAGTTTATGGTTTGCTTTTTTCTTTATTAACCTGATTAAGTTTTCTTCCCTCCTTTCTGTGGGACAAAGGCCCAATCCCCCAAATCCACATAATGACCCTGAAACCGTTCACTCATCCCCTCTGGCTTTAGATAAGGATCATCGGACCAACATGAGGGAATGGCCCCAGTCAAAGCAGGGTCTTTAGGGTCTGAGAATGGAGAGGAATTCAGGCCAAATTTTTTTATTCTTTCAGAAATATAATAACCCAGCCTATTCTCCTTTCCTCATTTCTTTGGTAAAACAATAGTAGAAAGACATTCCTAGATGATTTAGATAACAACATTGTATCTTCTTTTCCTTCTCAAGTGACTGGGGCAGCACTTCAGCAGAAACCCAAGATACCCGGCATGAGTGAGGCAAAAAGGGATACAGCTGCGTGAAACCTCAATAGACAGGGACGATGACCCTTCGCAGCAGGAAGCAGATACAGAAGAAGAGAACTCGCGTCCCTCAACATCGCTACTAAGAAGAAGCGGGTTCATGGCTCTTAGAAAAGAGTTAAGCAGGAAAGATAGATCGGGGCTCTAGGGTCTGCCTGCAAAGACACCGAGGTCTTCCTTTTGGAAGAAGGGTCTGCCCATGCCCGCCCACAATTAAGCAAGCGAGAAGGCATTTTGGCACTAAAGGTAACGCATAACAGTAAACAAGAAAGCAGAAAATTGGGTAGGGCTTTTAGCCAGTCAATCGCACCGTGCAATGAAGACCTCAACGACCTTCAACTCACCTGAACCCCATTATACCATGATCATAAGGCGAGGCGTATGCCCAGAAGTTCATTAAGTCCATTATAACAGGCTGAATTCTGGGAAGGAACATGCGCAGAAAGCAAATGATGAATCACGGAGTCCTGCCAGTCTTAATTGTCAATCAAGAATGCTCAGTGCTCTCAAAAAGTGCCCACCTAGAGCAAATAGGGAACAAAACCCCGAAAGCTTGGTCGCCAGGCCTTTTGAGCCACGCCTCTCTTGCTCAGGTCCGCTTCCATGTCTGCAAGTGTACTTTTCATTCTAACTAAACTTGTCTTGTCTACAGTATTTCGTTATCTCGCTCTATCCATTGTTCCAGACATCAAGAATGGGATGACGTGCCGGGATAGGATCCCGCTCTCCGGTAACAGTGTCATCCTTTGTACCTCGTTCCTAATCAACGATTATAAAATACACTTAGTGTCATGGTCTTCATAATCTAATATCATCTAGAAGGCATCCAAACTTGGGAGCTTTTTCTCCTTAAACAATAGCGATGTTTGTGAAAAGTTTATTCCAATTTTAATTTGTCTTCCATTCCTTCATTATGACATTGGAGTTAAAGATGAGAGTCTCACGATTTCTCCGTGGTATTCAACGAATGATATCCTCTTTATAATCACCAAGTAATCGGAGCGTGTGTCAATGTCTTTGTTTTCTACGATCGTTTACCCAATGATTTTGCATCCAAAGAAACCTTTTTCCTCAATAAATTATCATCAAGCACGCTAAAAATATGGATAATTTTAACGGGAATTTTCTTGTCCATCTGTTAGTTGGCATGATTTCCTCATAATGGTTTACATTTTCTGCACTTGCCATGAATCCTTCAGCTTAGATATGTTATAGGTTGGGGGGTTCTTTGTGGGTTTGTTTAGATTTTAAGCCTTTTATATGTTTATCGGCCCTCCTGGGGCTAGGTGAGGGCTTGTTGTGAATGACATCGGAACGTCCTCTATCCACGATTGTTCGACGACACAGACGTGCCCGGAAGAGAGCTCAAGCGCGAAAGCCTGAAAAGGATGATGTGACCCACTTAATTCAGTCGACACAGGGGCGTCTTTCTCCTGGCTCCTCCCCAACAGACACAATTGCTTTCAGTAGTAATCACAAGAGATTGCTCTGAGGGCATCGTCTGACTTGAAATGCCAAGATTATTCTTTTTTTCCTTTTGTCATGAACATGAGTCTGTTTCCTGAACTATTCTTTTCCATCGACAGAGTGTCAATCATTGTTTTAGTTGTTAAATCGATAGCCTAGATGTTCATATATCGTAGGGAAAGACCGCTATCATGGTTATTCCCAAACGTTTTCTCTTCCTTGTACTGAATAATCTGCACACTAATGGCAAACTTCTGTTGGCGTTCATGACTATGTTTGCTCTGAATGCATAGACTTATTTGTTATTTCATACCTCATTCTTACAGGAGTATATAACGTCTTCTTTTGCGTGTTGAAGTTGTATCTATTCTTTTCGCAAATTATCTCATGACTGAATTGCTTCTTCTATAGAGACGTGCACTTAAGGCAGCGGTCCGATTGCCACATGTAAGTAAGTTATATTGCATCAGAAATATGAAATGAAATTCGACAGGTTCACTCTACAGGACACCAAGCCCTGTGCTTCCATTAGTCCCTACCCATTCTGTAAAACTCCATGCCGTATCTCTGGGCAGTACCAACAGGCGTGACCTTTGAATGATAACAATATCGTTGTTCTGTACCAGAGACTAACAAGGTCATGTGGCTTGAGGATTGTTACTACCCACAGTACTGTTTTCTACAAGCAAATAGCCCATATCAGGGAATTGGCCTTTTCCAGAAGTAGCAGTTTAAGTGCCATGGCCCAGGTTTTATCTAGAGATGGAGAAAGAGAAATAAAACCCCACCTGAGACCAAGTTCCCTTGCGAATCTCTCTGAGTGATCAGATCTGAAAGCCAGCATCGCTGACCACTGCCCAGTTAACCTGTTGAAACACAAGAACCCCGTTAGGACATTTTGGTAACTGCTCCCACGGGAGAAGTTTTCAGTGCGGAGATTTTGCTAAAGCCTATGAAGAGTGTTGAGGCTGAGAGAGCTGAATGTCCATGGAACAGAGAAGCAGACCAGCAGACGGTCCCCAGACATAGGTAATATCTACTTTCTCTCCAGCAGCATCTCCCTTACTATTCTCAGGCCTGATGACGAAGTAACCCAAGTGCTTGTTGCCAGGCCTTGGCTCATATCAACAGTTGTGATGACTCGGCTCTGAAGGTCATTGTGAGGCGTGATGACACGTCTAGCTGCCTAACCAATCAGGCCCTGGGACTCAGGCAAATAGTGGGAGGGGGAGGGAGGGAACTGCTCCTCTCTCTACTTGCTTTCCCTTCTAGATCATTTGCCGCTCCTGCCGGAACCGAAGCTGCTCAATGGTCTGAGATAGAAAACATGCACATACACCAAGACAATGTGGCATTCATTTTCTTCTGCCATCAACAAACCGATTGAGCTGAGCAACTCCAACCCTGATGTGTAATGTCAGGTTTAAGACTGTCATTTGTCCAAATTAGTAAAAATACAACGCATACAGAAGGCATTAGTGACAAGGGCACAAGGGACAGGTGATCCGATTTCCCGTCACATTCCTGGGGGATTTCGGGCAAATGCCATCAACTCTGATCCTCTTTACAAAGCTGGGAACACAACAGCAGCTCCACTCTTAGGGGTTTCTGAAGATCAGATGAGACGAGACAGTTTTCCCCACTCATGTGCGTTGTGGCTCACAGCGGTATGTTACATTTGGTGGACTGTGGTCTGAAAATATTAAATGTAAACTTTCGTAAATAAGCAATTCGCATATGTGATACCTGTCTCCTCTCTTCTGGCTACTCTTGCTTATTCACCGTATTCAGCCCCAAACCAGAATTAACCCATGTGCTAGCGCTCAGTGTTCAGATCTTTCCTTTGAGTATGCTCACAAAGTTCTGAGAGCCAATGTGAATCGCCTCGCTTCCTCTTGGTGCTTCAGTTATCGGGCCATGGGACTTACAGAAAGGCAGTGTGATAAGCTGAATGGGAAGTATTTTGCTCCTTCTTTGCTCTCTAATCCAGACCAACTTGATTCCTGTAGGAAATGCAGCAGCTCAGAATGTCTCCACGGTCTGAGTAACATTCAAATACACCTTGTCATGGTATTTACCAGATGAATTGACGAGATAAACCCCAACCTAGATGGGAAATAGCTATGAGGAGAACTAGTATTTGCCCACATTAGTAACATGCTGGTGTACAAAGAAGGGGTAGGAGCAGAAGCTCGAGAGACAGGCTGCTTTTATTCCAGTCCAGGTTCTGTGTGATCTCGGGCAAGTATTTTGACCTATTGGATCCACATGTTCAGCATTGGTTAAGTGGGGATGACAGCTACACTTCCTCCCTTAGGTGTTTGTGAGGTTGTTGGCTATGCAACTGCTTGTACTCAATCATGTTTGTACATTCGATCGTATCCCTGATAGATTTGCCAATATCTACTGTTGAGAACCTCAGCTCTGTTGAGAGCTGGGTCAACAATCCTTGTAGACATGTATTAGCTCAGTTCCAGTTCTCACTGGAGCCGGATATGCTGAAGTCTGCCTGGGACACAGATTGCTGTAAGTCTGCGCCTCTAGGCTGGAAGCACTGCTGCTGGCGGTACTTATGGTTTTCAGGGAGTCGTTACTCCAACTGAGGTACAAGGTGATAAGGTTCCATATCCTACGCATGTACCAAATTTCTGCCTCTGTCTACAGTGCCTTTGTGATGGCTGCTGCCTATGCATCTGTGGCAACAGAGTTCCTGATCCTAAGGGCGATCAGGGAAAACACTCGTTGTACCCCGTGGCACAACAAAGCCATTCCAACATGACTTTAGCCCAGAATCCATAAACCTAGTGAAGCACTCATTGCCGTCGATGAGCCCCTTGAGTCTGATGATAATAATTTGCGATTCTCTGGAAGAAGAATTATTTTAATATGATCAGGGTAGTGGGGACCCCGGAAGTATGTCTAGTATCTATCGAAAACAAACAGCAAACTGATCTGGATAATGAGGACTGAAAAAAAAATAATAAAAAAAAAATATTGAAAGACAGGTTCAGAGTTTGATCCAGTGGGAAATCCTTTTCGTAGGAAAACAGATAGGATGTGGTAAGTTTTGTCCTGACAAACCAATCCTTAGTTGAAAATATAGCAAGTGAAAATGCATTTAATACACCTAAACTACTAAACGTCATAGCTTAGCCTAGCCAACCTGAAATAGGCCCGGAGCGCTTACATTTGGGCTGTATCTGCAGTAACTGCGAATCTCTTCTTCTCAACGGAAACAGCAGACACAGCTGAGTGTTTTGTAGACATGACGGCACGCAGAAACCCGACACGCGATGTCCAAAAAGCCCTGCAATGCAAAGGATACTACGTATCGGCAGTTGACGGTCGTCATCGTTGAGATGTTGGGGAGCCGAGGCTCTCTATCATGGCCCAGCACCACGAGAGAATACCATAACTCATATCGCTAGCCAGGAAAAGAGGAAAATTCAAAATTCGAAGTACAGTTTCCACAGAATGTGTATCATTTTCGCAACATCGAGAGGTTAAAAGTCGTTAAGTTGAACCATCTTACATTGGGGAGCCTTCTGTACCATAAAACGAAAAAAAGATGTCGGTTGGCAATTTTGCCTCTGAGTTTGAGATCAATTTAGCATCCACTAAAACCCACCACCTGGTAACCCCTCATTACCTATTCGGTACTGGGGCTCAAAGTCCCGTTGCGCCTGTACTTTGGGATCCTGCTAACTATAAACAAACTACTCCTTATAATCTGGGGGCAGTTACCAAACATAAAATAGAGAGTACATTAGTATGATTAGCCACAAGTCCTGAAGTTGTTCATCCTTCTCCGGCGATTCTTGCCTTAATGGGAAGAACTTTGTTATCAAGCGACTGAAAAGTAAAGGGAAATTTTACAGGTTATCGGCACCATCGTGCATGATGGAGCTTACACAAAACTTTCTAAAAAGCATGATACTCAATGATCTGCACAACTGATTGAATTTCAGGCAGTTGTCTCGGCCCTGCATTTCCTTGCCAACAAGTCCTCGAATCTGAAAATTGTGACAGATCCTTTGACCATTGCCAAAGAACTGGCCATCTGATACAACCAATGGCAGCTTCAAAAAGTCCACATCCAAGGTTGCTTTCAACAAAGTAACGTTCTCTGGAAATTTTTGGCCTCCTAGACGCCAAAAACGTAAATCAGGTATGCAAGGCTGGTTCGACATTTGAAGATTGAGTAATGCGATCAATCACATCAAGGATAACGGGTGGAAATAGAAAACCTGATCCCAGACTGGAGAGGCCCAGGAAGAGCATTGGCTCGGTTAGTGGAGACACTTGAGATTTCATCGGATTTCTAGGAGAAATGACAGGAGAAAAAGGGGCCACCACTAAGCCCTGCAAGTTCTGTTCTTTCCTGCTGCAACAGGTGGGAGAGGCTCAGAGGGCATTGCCGGGGGACAATCGTCAGCTAAGCACACCCAAGCGCTGCGATGACATCTATGTTGATGCCGTCTGTGTCATTTGTTTCTTCCAGAAAACTGAATGCCTTGAGACAATGCTTGGGAACTGCATTTGGACTGTTCGTCCACAGAGCCAACGCTTTCATTGCCGCTGGAATCAGGGCTTTGTTCCACACAACACGTGGACCTGACACATACTCTGGAAACTGTGCCAGGATGCAAAGACACAATTTTGAAAGGGGAAGAGTCATCCTCCAGACATAACAGCCCACCATGCAGCCCCAAGGAGACCCAGATTAACAGTATGTGGTATGCAGAGTGTGCTCTCCTCTCAGTTACCTGCATGTGTTCCTGCACACCCTGATTTATTCCCCAGCATTTAGGTTTTACAACTTTGAAGCCTATGGAAGAGTTGAGGTAATACTACAAAGAACACCTATATACCCTTTGCCTACACTGAGCAATTGTTTCAACTTTCCTATTATTGATCCCATCACACAAAATAATTCTCTTTCTCTTTCTCTCTCTATCTCTCTCTCTCTCTTTCCCTCCCTCCCTCCCTCACTAACTCACTCTCTCAGACTCTCTCTCTCTTTCGGGTGTACTTACACAGGCATACATTATTACAGTTACATTTCTGTCA
>NW_024345769.1:0-391 GCF_902729225.1 Pteropus medius | reverse complement strand
CAGTGCTCCCCATAAGATGAGGAATTGGTAGGGCCCCTTCTAGAGCATGCCTCAGGCATTCCCACCTGAGCCCACCTCCAGGGCCTGCATGGGCTTCTTCCCCGCTCCTTTTTGGATTGCACCAGGGTGTGTACCCCTAGGACCAAGGTGTGAACCCCTAGGACCAAGGTGTGATGATGTAACAGCTGTTTAGGGGAGTTGGAGGTGATGTGGAGCTTGTCACAAGCATGAGGGAGCTCAAGGTGTGGGAGGGTGTCGAGAGTGGAAAAAGAGGACTGGCCTTGGGCTAGGAACTCTAAGGAGGCCAAGATTTCTAAATGTGAACCTGGCCTTTAAGCCTCAGGTTCCTTTGAGTTGCTTGAAAGGGTGATGTTCATGGGGTAGGAGGCTG
>NW_024345768.1:0-512 GCF_902729225.1 Pteropus medius | reverse complement strand
TGACCGAGTCACAGCCGCACCTGGCCCGCGGAGCCGCACCCCGCAGACACGCCCGCCGTGCCCACCGCAGCCCTGCAAACCAGGACAGAGATGCCGACAACTGCCCCCCACTGCCGGGACTGGAAAGATAGCCACAGGCCATGAGCCGAGGAGCTGGACCGGAAGCCGAGGAGCTGGACCGGAAGCCGAGGAGCTGGACCGGAAGCCTGGAGGCCGGTTCCTAGGTCATTTGCCACCCGACATGGAGCAGGCCCTCCTGGCCAGCCAGAGGGAGCGCCGCACCCCCCACCATCTGCCACCCGGCTCCCGGACCACGCCCAGGCCATCGGGAAGGGGTGTCCACTCTGCCACTGTGGGGTCTGTTTGCTTGTGGCCCCAGCACTTCCGGACCCTCCTGTCCCTCTTTTGCTAAATCTCTTCAGTGACAGAAGCTCTCCATGAACAGGTGACAGGAACCGGGCCAGGGATGGGGTTTGGGGCGCTGCAGAGGCCTGATGCGTCCTGGCAGGAGG
>NW_024345767.1:0-7855 GCF_902729225.1 Pteropus medius | reverse complement strand
ATCTATATGCATATATATGTATATGGTGGATTTTCGAAGGAAACCTGTGGGGACCCTGGTCTACCAGAGAAGACAGGCCGCTCCCAGCACCTCCACCTCCCCGGAGTGTGGACACCGGGCGTTCCAGAGCCACAATTCAGCATGATCTCTTTTCATCCCAGAGGCCCCGGGGCTCCTTCCTAAGGCCTCTGCTCCTTCCTGCTTTCCGCATTGGAAATCAGATTTCAGGACGGAAGCAGCCACCTCCCTCTCCTTCACCTTTCTTCCTGGGATGGTCGTAATGGTCCCCGTGTACGCATTCAAAATGAAGAAATGAAAGGCTCGAGAGGTGATCGCAAAGCTCATAAGACTCCTCGAGGCCGAAATCAGACCCACAGCTGTCTGCAGTGTCCCCCAACTTACCTCTTTCCAGCGGGTGACGGCCTCCAGGGACGGAGGGGCCAAAGCCTCCCTGGGTCCCCTGTCTGTGGGCGGCCTGGAGCTCTGCACGAGGATACAGAGAGGAATGAGACGCCGCTTGTACCCCTAGGGGCTCAAAGTGTCAGTGAGTGCTTCTGCAACTTCTGTACCCCAGTACCCGCAGACGACCGAGCATCGCCCTCAGAGCCCCGAGGCGCCGGGAGGGCCGTGAATTTGCCGCAAGTGAGCCGTATCTCGGAAGTCTGCAGTTCCGCCTCAAAATGGACGTCAGTAGAGTGCTTTTGCCAGAGCTTTCCTAGATATAGCTATATCTATATCTGTATCTGAATCTATAGATATCTCTATATCTCTATCTCTCTCTCTTTCTCTGTTTCTCTCTCTCTCTCTCTCTCTCTATCTACTTATCTATCTATCTATGTATCTGTCTATTTCTCTCACTCTTTATATATATATATATATATATATATATATATATATATATACATATATACATATATATATACATATATATACCCGCAGACGACCGAGCACCGCCCTCAGAGCACCGAGGCGCCGGGAGGCCCGTGAATTTGCCGCAAGTGAGCCGTATCTCGAAAGTCTGCAGTTCCGGCTCAAAATGGACGTCACTAGAGAGCTTTTTGCCAGATCTACCATATACATATATATGCATATATATGTTCATCTATATGCATATATATGTATATGGTGGATTTTCGAAGGAAACCTATGTGGACCCTGGTCTACCAGAGAAGACACGCCGCTCCCAGCACCTCCACCTCCCCGGAGTGTGGACACCGGGCGTTCCAGGGCCACAATTCAGCATGATCTCTTTTCATCCCAGAGGCCCGGGGCTCCTTCCTAAGGCCTCTGCTCCTTCCTGCTTTCCGCATTGGAAATCAGACTTCAGGGCGGAAGCAGACACCTCCCTCTCCCTCACCTTTCTGCCAGGGATGGTCGTAATAGTCCCCGTGGACGCATTCAAAATGAAGAAATGAAAGGCTCGAAGAGGTGATCGCAAAGCTCATAAGGCCCGGAGGCCGAAATCAGACCCACAGCTGTCTGCAGTCTCCCCCAACTGACCTCTTTCCAGCGGGTGACGGCCTCCAGGGACGGAGGGGCCAAAGCCTCCCTGGGTCCGCTGTCTGTGGGTGGCCTGAGCTCTGCACGAGGATACAGAGAGGAATGAGACGCCGTTTGTACCTCTAGGGGCTCAAAGTGTCAGTGAGTGCTTCTGCAACTTCTGTACCCCAGTACCCGCAGACGACCGAGCATCGCCTCAGAGCCCCGAGGCGCCGGGAGGGCCGTGAATTTGCCGCAAGTGAGCCGTATCTCGGAAGTCTGCAGTTCCGGCTCAAAATGGACGTCACTAGAGAGCTTTTGCCAGATCTACCATATACATATATATGCATATATATGTTCATCTATATGCATATATATGTATATGGTGGATTTTCGAAGGAAACCTGTGTGGACCCTGGTCTACCAGAGAAGACACGCCGCTCCCAGCACCTCCACCTCCCCGGAGTGTGGACACCGGGCGTTCCAGAGCCACAATTCAGCATGATCTCTTTTCATCCCAGAGGCCCCGGGGCTCCTTCCTAAGGCCTCTGCTCCTTCCTGCTTTCCGCATTGGAAATCAGACTTCAGGACGGAAGCAGACACCTCCCTCTCCCTCACTTTTCGGCCTGGGATGGTCGTAATGGTCCCCGTGGACGCATTCAAAATGAAGAAATGAAAGGCTCGAAGAGGTGATCGCAAAGCTCATAAGGCTCGGAGGCCGAAATCAGACCCACAGCTGTCTGCAGTGTCCCCCACTGACCTCTTTCCAGCGGGTGACGGCCTCCAGGGACGGAGGGGCCAAAGCCTCCCTGGGTCCGCTGTCTGTGGGTGGCCTGGAGCTCTGCACGAGGATACAGAGAGGAATGAGACGCCGTTTGTACCTCTAGGGGCTCAAAGTGTCAGTGAGTGCTTCTGCAACTTCTGTACCCCAGTACCCGCAGACGACCGAGCATCGCCCTCAGAGCCCCGAGGCGCCGGGAGGGCCTTGAATTTGCCGCAAGTGAGCCGTATCTCGGAAGTCTGCAGTTCTGGCTCAAAATGGACGTCAGTAGAGTGCTTTTTGCCAGAGCTCCCCTAGATATAGCTATATCTATATCTGTATCTGAATCTATAGATATCTCTATATCTCTATCTCTCTCTCTTTCTCTGTTTCTCTCTCTCTCTCTCTCTATCTACCTATCTATCTATCTATGTATCTGTCTATTTCTCTCACACTTTATATATATATATATAGATATATATATACATATATATATATATATACATATATATACACGCAGACGACCGAGCACCGCCCTCAGAGCCCCGAGGCGCCGGGAGGGCCGTGAATTTGCCGCAAGTGAGCCGTATCTCGAAAGTCTGCAGTTCCGGCTCAAAATGGACGTCACTAGAGAGCTTTTTGCCAGATCTACCATATACATATATATGCATATATATGTTCATCTATATGCATATATATGTATATGGTGGATTTTCGAAGGAAACCTGTGTGGACCCTGGTCTACCAGAGAAGACAGGCCGCTCCCAGCACCTCCACCTCCCCGGAGTGTGGACACCGGGCGTTCCAGAGCCACAATTCAGCATGATCTCTTTTCATCCCAGAGGCCCCGGGGCTCCTTCCTAAGGCCTCTGCTCCCTCCTGCTTTCCGCATTGGAAATCAGACTTCAGGACGGAAGCAGACACCATCCTCTCCCTCACCTTTCTGCCTGGGATGGTCGTAATGGTCCCCGTGGACGCATTCAAAATGAAGAAATGAAAGGCTCGAAGAGGTGATCGCAAAGTTCATAAGGCACGGAGGCCGAAATCAGACCCACAGCTGTCTGCAGTGTCCCCCACTGACCTCTTTCCAGCGGGTGACGGCCTCCAGGGACGGAGGGGCCAAAGCCTCCCTGGGTCCGCTGTCTGTGGTGGCCTGGAGCTCTGCACGAGGATACAGAGAGGAATGAGACGCCGTTTGTACCTCTAGGGGCTCAAAGTGTCAGTGAGTGCTTCTGCAACTTCTGTACCCCAGTACCCGCAGACGACCGAGCATCGCCCTCAGATCCCCGAGGCGCCGGGAGGGCCTTGAATTTGCCGCAAGTGAGCCGTATCTCGGAAGTCTGCAGTTCTGGGTCAAAACGGACGTCAGTAGAGTGCTTTTTGCCAGAGCTCCCCTAGATATAGCTATATCTATATCTGTATCTGAATCTATGGATATCTCTATCTCTCTATCTCTCTCTCTTTCTCTGTTTCTCTCTCTCTCTCTCTCTATCTACCTATCTATCTATCTATGTATCTGTCTATTTCTCTCACACTTTATATATATATATATATATATATATATATATACATATATATATATATATATATACACACACATATATATACCCGCAGACGACCGAGCACCGCCCTCAGAGCCCCGAGGCGCCGGGAGGGCCGTGAATTTGCCGCAAGTGAGCCGTATCTCGAAAGTCTGCAGTTCCGGCTCAAAATGGACGTCACTAGAGAGCTTTTGCCAGATCTACCATATACATATATATGCATATATATGTTCATCTATATGCATATATATGTATATGGTGGATTTTCGAAGGAAACCCGGCTGGACCCCTGGTCTACCAGAGAAGGCAGGCTGCTCCCAGCACCTCCACCTCCCCGGAGTGTGGACACCGGGCGTTCCAGAGCCACAATTCAGCAGGATCTCTTTTCATCCAGAGGCCCCGGGGCTCCTTCCTAAGGCCTCTGCTCCTTCCTGCTTTCCGCATTGGAAATCAGACTTCAGGACGGAAGCAGACACCTCCCTCTCCCTCACCTTTCTGCCTGGGATGGTCGTAATGGTCCCCGTGGGCGCATTCAAAATGAAGAAATGAAAGGCTCGAAGAGGTGATCGCAAAGCTCATAAGGCACGGAGGCCGAAATCAGACCCACAGCTGTCTGCAGTGTCCCCCCACTGACCTCTTTCCAGCGGGTGGCGGCCTCCAGGGACGGAGGGGCCAAAGCCTCCCTGGGTCCGCTGTCTGTGGGTGGCCTGGAGCTCTGCACGAGGATACAGAGAGGAATGAGACGCCGTTTGTACCTCTGGGGCTCAAAGTGTCAGTGAGTGCTTCTGCAACTTCTGTACCCCAGTACCCGCAGACGACGGAGCACTGCCCTCAGAGCCCCGAGGCGCCGGGAGGGCCGTGAATCTGCCGCAAGTGAGCCGTATCTCGAAAGTCTGCAGTTCCGGGCTCAAAAATGGACGTCACTAGAGAGCTTTTTGCCAGATCTACCATATACATATATATGCATATATATGTTCATCTATATGCATATATATGTATATGGTGGATTTTCGAAGGAAACCTGTGGACCCTGGTCTACCAGAGAAGACAGGCCGCTCCCAGCACCTCCACCTCCCCGGAGTGTGGACACTGGGCGATACAGAGCCACAATTCAGCATGATCTCTTTTCATCCCAGAGGCCCGGGGCTCCTTCCTAAGGCCTCTGCTCCTTCCTGCTTTCCCCATTGGAAATCAGACTTCAGGACGGAAGCAGACACCTCCCTCTCCGTCACCTTTCTGCCTGGGATGGTCGTAATGGTCCCCGTGGACGCATTCAAAATGCAGAAATGAAAGGCTCGAAGAGGTGATCGCAAAGCTCATAAGGCCCGGAGGCCGAAATCAGACCCACAGCTGTCTGCAGTGTCCCCAACTGACCTCTTTCCAGCGGGTGACGGCCTCCAGGGACGGAGGGGCCAAAGCCTCCCTGGGTCCGCTGTCTGTGGTGGCCTGGAGCTCTGCACCCTGAGGATACAGAGAGCAATGAGACGCCGTTTGTACCTCTAGGGGCTCAAAGTGTCAGTGAGTGCTTCTGCAACTGTACCCCAGTACCCGCGGAGCGACGAGACATAGCCCTCAGAGCCCGAGGAGGAGCCGTCAATTTGCCGCCAAGTAGAGCAGCCGTATCTGAAAGTCTGCAGGATTCCCGACTCCAAAATGGACGTCATTAGAGAGCTTTTTTGCCAGATCTACCATATACATATATATGCATATATGTTCATCTATATGCATATATATGTATATGGTGGATTTTCGAAGGAAACCTGTGTGGATCCCTGGTCCACCAGAGAAGACAGGCCACTCCCAGCACCTCCACCTCCCCGGAGTGTGGACACCGGGCGTTCCAGAGCCACAATTCAGCATGATCTCTTTTCATCCCAGAGGCCCCGGGGCTCCTTCCTAAGGCCTCTGCTCCTTCCTGCTTTCCGCATTGGAAATCAGACTTCAGGACGGAAGCATACACCTCCCTCTCCCTCACCTTTCTGCCTGGGATGGTGGTAATGGTCCCCGTGTACGCATTCAAAATGAAGAAATGAAAGGCTCAAAGAGGTGATCAGAAAGCTCAAGAGGCACGGAGGCCGAAATCAGACCCACAGCTGTCTGCAGTGTCCCCCAACTGACCTCTTTCCAGCGGGTGACGGCCTCCAGGGACGGAGGGGCCAAAGCCTCCCTGAGTCCGCTGTCTGTGGGTGGCCTGGAGCTCTGCACGAGGATACAGAGAGGAATGAGACGCCGTTTGTACCTCTAGGGGCTCAAAGTGTCAGTGAGTGCTTCTGCAACTTCTGTACCCCAGTACCGCAGACGACCGAGCATCGCCCTCAGAGCCCCGAGGCGCCGGGAGGGCCGTGAATTTGCCGCAAGTGAGCCGTATCTCGGAAGTCTGCAGTTCCGGCTCAAAATGGACATCACTAGAGAGCTTTTTGCCAGATCTGCCATATACATATATATGCATATATATGTTCATCTATATGCATATATATGTATATGGTGGATTTTCGAAGGAAACCTGTGTGGACCCCTGGTCTACCGGAGAAGACAGGCCGCTCCAAGCACCTCCACCTCCCCGGAGTGTGGACCCCGGGCGTTCCAGAGCCACAATTCAGCATGATCTCTTTTCATCCCAGAGGCCCCGGGGCTCCTTCCTAAAGCCTCTGCTCCTTCCTGCTTTCCGCATGGGAATTCCGACTTCAGGACGGAAGCAGGCACCTCCCTCTCCCTCGCCTTTCTGCCTGGGATGGTCGTAATGGTCCCCGTGTACGCATTCAAAATGAAGAAATGAAAGGCTCAAAGAGGTGATCGCCAAGCTCAAGAGGCACGGAGGCCGAAATCAGACCCACAGCTGTCAGCAGTGTCCCCCAACTGACCTCTTTCCAGCGGGTGACGGCCTCCAGGGACGGAGGGGCCAAAACCTCCCTGGGTCCGCTGTCTGTGGGTGGCCTGGAGCTCTGCACCCTGAGGATACAGAGAGCAATGAGACGCCGTTTGTACCTCTAGGGGCTCAAAGTGTCAGTGAGTGCTTCTGCAACTTCTGTACCCCAGTACCCGCAGGCGACCGAGCATCGCCCTCAGAGCCCCGAGGCGCCGGGAGGGCCGTGAATTTGCCGCAAGTGAGCCGTATCTCGAAAGTCTGCAGTTCCGGCTCAAAATGGACGTCATTAGAGAACTTTTTGCCAGATCTACCATATACATATATATGCATATATATGTTCATCTATATGCATATATATGTATATGGTGGATTTTCGAAGGAAACCTGTGTGGACCCTGGTCTACCAGAGAAGACAGGCCGCTCCCAGCACCTCCACCTCCCCGGAGTGTGGACACCGGGCGTTCCAGAGGCACAATTCAGCATGATCTCTTTTCATCCCAGAGGCCCCGGGGCTCCTTCTAAGGCCTCTGCTCCTTCCTGCTTTCCGCATTGCAAATCAGACTTCAGGACGGAAGCAGACACCTCCCTCTCCCTCACCTTTCTGCCTGGGATGATCGTAATGGTCCCCGTGGACGCATTCAAAATGAAGAAATGAAAGGCTCGAAGAGGTGATCGCAAAGCTCATAAGGCACGGAGGCCGAAATCAGACCCACAGCTGTCTGCAGTGTCCCCCACTGACCTCTTTCCAGCGGGTGACGGCCTCCAGGGACGGAGGGGCCAAAGCCTCCCTGGGTCCGCTGTTTGTGGGTGGCCTGGAGCTCTGCACGAGGATACAGAGAGGAATGAGACGCCGTTTGTACCTCTAGGGGCTCAAAGTGTCAGTGAGTGCTTCTGCAACTTCTGTACCCCAGTAGCCGCAGACGACCGAGCATCGCCCTCAGAGCCCCGAGGCGCCGGGAGGGCCGTCAATTTGCCGCAAGTGAGCCGTATCTCGAAAGTCTGCAGTTCCGGCTCAAAATGGGCGTCATTAGAGAGCTTTTTGCCAGATCTACCATATACATATATATGCATATATATGTTCATCTATATGCATATATATGTATATGGTGGATTTTCGAAGGAAACCTGTGTGGACCTTGGTCTACCAGAGAAGACAGGCCGCTCCCAGCACCTCCACCTCCCCGGAGTGTGGACACTGGGCGATACAGA
>NW_024345766.1:0-617 GCF_902729225.1 Pteropus medius | reverse complement strand
GTGGGGGCGTCTCGTTTGGCCCTTCGTTCTGCAGATGCCCGAGGACTCTGAGCCCGCCCTTGGGGGTGAGAGTCAGGCTGGTGCTGCTGCCGGGGCCCCTGGCCTGGGACCCTTGGGGCCCAGAGAGGGAGACGGGTGTGGAGGGGCTGGGGGGCTGTCTCTGTGGACAGGCCCATCTTTCTCAGGGGCCCTGTGCTGTCACTCCCTCGGCGTGAGCCTGGTGGCTGCCCTCTGGCCATCGCGGTCTGCCCTGGTTCTCTGAACTCCCGGAGGCAGCGACTGGCCTGTCTACCGCCCCCCGCCCCACGCCACCCGGCCCCGTGGGTGGATGGCAGCGACGGCGGGCTAGGGCGGGGAGCTCCTGAGAGGCTCGGTGGTTCGTGGCTGGGAGCGGGGTCTCCTTCCACTCACCCGCGGGCCCGGCTCCTCGGCCTCTATACTGACCCCCTTCCCTGAGCACTGGCCGCCCCCAAATCATCTGGGCTCAGAATTCTGCAAGGGACAGAGAGCCTGTCGTGGGGTACAGGAGGGGTGTCTGCTGATCACAGGAGGGCGGCCAGGCTCAGAGTGCCAGGCCCTGCCGTGACAGACCGCCTGGACATCTGTGTGTTCAGGTT
>NW_024345765.1:0-324 GCF_902729225.1 Pteropus medius | reverse complement strand
GTGTGATCGCTCTGGAGTGTTTCAGATTTCTGCCGGAAGAAAAGAGCATCATTGACATGCCTGTGGGAAGAGCGCGTCTCCGCAGATCTGAAACTGCCTAGTCCGGAGGTCCTCGCCTTAGCCGCCCGGCAGACCGAGTCCCCGGAAGTGAGGCACAAGTCCTTTCGTTTGTCCACACGCAGAAACCCAGTCCCCTCCGAGCGCTTCGAGGCTTCCCGGGATGGCCCGGCAGCTCGTGCCACCAAGTCCTCTGGCTCCTCTCTGTCACCTCCGGCTGCTCCATCTCCCACCTCGCCGCTGCCTGGGCCGGAGGCCTTGCTGAGA
>NW_024345764.1:0-547 GCF_902729225.1 Pteropus medius | reverse complement strand
AGGTAGGTGGAGACCAACTTAGGGAAGGCATTGTAGGTCAGAGTAAGAAATTAAGTTTTTATTCTAAATGTGACAGGAAGCCATTGAAAGGCTTAAGCAGGAAAGTGATATTTTTAAACGTTTGTAGTTTTAAAAGCTCACTCTGGTTGCAGCGGGGCAAGGGCGGAAGCAGAGAGGCAAGTCAGGATACCATTGCCACGTGACCTAGGAGCCGACTGATGGAGAGAGAAAGAAGTGGGCCGATTCAGGATGGGAGCTCGGGGGAGAAGTCATTGGTGGTGATATAGGTTTGTGAAGTCAGTGGCAGACAGATGGTATTTAAAAGCCATGACCCAAGAGATCATCTAGAGAGAGTGCAGAAGAGAGACAGGAGCTTGGGGTTCCCTGGGAACATACCCACATTAGGCAAAGTTGTGTGGGAAGCAGGAGCCTGGGGAGGGCAGGTCATGCCAGGGTCCAGAGCAGGGGTCCAGTGGGGCAGATAGAGATGACAAGTGACAACCACAACAAACAAGTACAACATGTAAGAATTCTCAGAGATCCTTGG
>NW_024345763.1:0-441 GCF_902729225.1 Pteropus medius | reverse complement strand
GAGACTGTGGTTCCTTTTGGGCAAACCAGGAAGCCTCACGTTTCGTGTTCCAGAACACTGGGGAAGCTGCCCACCGCACCCAGTTCAGCCAAATCTTCGTGTTTTACTCGACACCTAAGCTACCGTGCCGCATCCCAAAAGGGAGACGCGCTCTGCACCCGAACTGCACGGCGTTTCATCAGATCACACCCACGGGGCTTAAAGGTTCGTTCCAGTTCCCACGACCGCCCTGCTGTGCTCCGACGCTCACTGCTCCACCGACGGGAAGCGTGAGCCCGGTGGGGAGGCCGCTTCCCAGGAGCGCACTCAAGGCACGTTCCTGTGTGCGCACGTCAAATAGGACTGTGACTGGTGACAAGGACCTCGATCAGGAGGTCCCTGTGCCCCGCCCAATGGCTGAGCTGAGAACACCTGCCTCTCCTGCAGGCTGCGGCCACGCCC
>NW_024345762.1:0-383 GCF_902729225.1 Pteropus medius | reverse complement strand
GGGCCTTGGGATGTCAACCTTTCCGAGAGCAAGTGTCCATATCTGCGGAATGGGGACAGTATTCACCACCTTCGGTTTACGAAGACTGCACAAGACGATGCGCAGGAAAGAATGGCCAGCACAGACAGCACTCACTGCAGCCAGGCGCCCCTGGAGTGCTTCGTACATGCTGACTCGCTGCAGCCCTCTGGGTTAGGAGCTGTCATCGTCCCCAGCTCGTCCAGACGGGCAGCGGAGGCACAGAGGTGTACCCAAGCTCTCCTAGCTGGAAAGTGGCACAGTGAGGCTTCGACCCCAGGCTGGTCCCGAGTCCAGAAGCCTGGCGCATGACGGTTCACCATGAGCGTTTCCAGAAGCCTGGCGCGTGAGGGTTCACCATGAGC
>NW_024345761.1:0-347 GCF_902729225.1 Pteropus medius | reverse complement strand
AGGAGCGGCCTGTCTTCTGTGGTAGACCAGGGGTCCACGCAGGTTTCCTTCGAAAATCCACCATATACATATATATGCATATAGATGAACATATCTATGCATATATATGTATATGGTAGCTTTGGCAAAAAGCTCTCTGGTGACGTGCATTTTGAGCCAGAATCGGAGACTTCCGAGAAAAGGCTCACTTGCAGCAAATGCACAGCCCTCCCGGGGCCTTGTGGCTCTCTGGCGATGCTCGGTCATCTGCGGGGACTGGGGTACCGAAGTTGGAGGAGCACTCACTGACACTTTGAGCTCCTAGAGGTACAAACTACGTCCCATTCGTCTCTGTATGCTCTTGCAGG
>NW_024345760.1:0-672 GCF_902729225.1 Pteropus medius | reverse complement strand
ACAGAAACTCTGCAAGCCAGAAGGCACAAAACATTCAAAGTGATGAAAAGCAAAGATCTACAACCAAGATTACTCTACCCAGCAAAGCTTTAATTCAGAATCAAAGACAGATAAAGAGCTTTCCAGACAAAAAAGAAAAGCTAAAGAAGTTCATTGACACCTAACCAGTATTACAAGAAATGTAGGGGAATGAAGGAGGAAGAAGAAGAGGAGGAGGAGGAGGAGGAGGCGGAAGGGGAAGAGGAGAGCGAGAAGAAAAAAAAATTACAAATATGAATAATAAAATGACGATAACTACATATCTATCAACAATTACTTTCAGTGTAAATGGATTAAATGCTCTAATCAAAAGACATAAGATAGTTGAGTGGATAAGAAAACAAAACTCATACATATGCTGCCTACAAGAGACCCACTTAAGATCAATAGACACACACAAATTGAAAATAAAATGATGGGAAAAGATATTTCATGCAAATGGAAATGAAAAAAAGCTGGGGTAGCAATACCTTTTCAGACAATACAGACTTTAAAACAAAGGCTACAATAAGAGACAAAAAAGGGCCTTTAGTAATGATCAAGGGATCAATACAACAAGAAGACATAACCCTAGTAAACATATATGCACCTAACATAGGAGCACCTACATGTATAAAGCAAATATTGACTGAC
>NW_024345759.1:0-339 GCF_902729225.1 Pteropus medius | reverse complement strand
GCCTTAAGGGACTTCTCCAGTCTCGTCTCACACCGATCTTCTTCCTCACCTGCTCCCTCACACCACGTGGCCTCTCCCTTTCTCTGCCTGGAACACTCTTCCCACCTGGACCAAGTCTGACCCCCATTACCGGCTGCCATACAGAACCACCTGTCTCTCCTAGAGAGCACTCTTCACACTTGAACTTTTCTATATATTTGTGTCTCTCTCCCCTGCAAGATTCTAAGCACCATCAAAGTAGGGTCAATCTGACTACTCATTATTAGATCACCAAATACCTAGCCAGGGAAGGTATGTGCGAGGCTGTGAGTTCTAGAAATGCTGAGGCCCTTTTTTTGG
>NW_024345758.1:0-351 GCF_902729225.1 Pteropus medius | reverse complement strand
CCTTGAAGCAAGAGTGAGGTCCTTGGCGTGTTTAGAAAGGCTGGAGGGTTCGTGAGTAGGAGAGTATTCTGGCCGCTGTCTTTAGCAAGAACTGAAGCAATAGAGACCTAGTAAGAGGTTATAGCAATAATTCAGAAAAGGGATGATAAAGGCTTGGCCCAGGGTGCTAATCAGTGGAAGGAAGGAAATATGTTTGGCTATTTCAAAGGCAGAGCCAACCAGATTTGCTGATGGCTTGAACATGAGTAGAAGAAAGAAAACTAGGTCTGTGGCTCTTACAACTAGAAAGATGGGTTTTCCATAAGGGACTGCTATTAAAATACAGATCTGGATGTGTGTGATGGAGGGAAA
>NW_024345757.1:0-710 GCF_902729225.1 Pteropus medius | reverse complement strand
ATGTACAAAGATGGAAAGAGAGCCCTCTGAGCGCTAGGCTTAGTGTAGGTGGGAGACGCATTAGCATCCGCCAGGAAAAGAACCCAAAATGCCATGAATGCTTAAATGAGGCTTCAGACGAATTCTGTGTCAGTACAAAAGAGAGGCCGACGTGACCCAGCCAGAGCGAAAGGGGAGACCGTCAAAAAGCTACATGAAATAGCGCTGATTGGTGGAGAAATCCAGCATCCGGCGAGCTGTGTTGGATTTCATTCACAAGCGTTCGTCACTAATACACCAAAGGGACGTTGTTATAACCCTCTTTCACTGAAAGCAGAATCCCATAGCCCGGACATGGGGCACACTGTTGTGGAGGTCCCCATCATAGCGTCAAGGCAGCGAGTTGCATTTAGAAGACTATGAACTGCCCAATTTAACGTTTTGGAAACCAGTAAAATTTTTGCATTCATCATGTCTATCTGATCACGAAGGTTTGGCAGCAAACGGGTTAAACGCGAGGCAATCTTTCCCAGCGCTGGGCCACCCTCGGCCAAATTCGCCTTTTCTCTGTCCCCCTGGGCCCTGTGGCTGACTCCTTCGTTCCCAGCTGCTGTTTTATGCTGTTTTCTACTTATAATGTAAGCGCCCCAACCTCACAAGGAAAAGAAGCTAGAGACAGCGCCGTCTCTCACAAACGCGTTTGGTTTAGAATGACGGCGGGCCCGTGTCTC
>NW_024345756.1:0-484 GCF_902729225.1 Pteropus medius | reverse complement strand
AGGGTTAGTGTTAGGGTTAGGGATAGGTTTAGGGTTAGAGTCATTGTTAGTGTAAAACTTGGATAGTGTTAGAATTAGGGTTAGGATTAGCTTTAGTTTTACCTTTAGGATCAGGGTTAGGGTTAGTGTTAGAGTGAAGGTTATGGTTATGTTTAGGGTTAGGGTTAGGGTACGGTTTAGTTTTAGAGTAAAAGTTAGGATTAGGTTTAGGTTTAGGGTAAAGTGTCAAGTTTAGGTTTATTTTAGTGTAAAATTTAGGTTTAGTGTTAGTGTTAGTATTCGGGTTAGAATTAGGGTTAGGATTAGCTTTAGTTTTAGTGTTAGAATCAGTATTAGGGTTAAAGTTGGGATTACAGTTAGGGTTAGGCTTATCTTAGTGTTAGTGTTAGGGTTAGGGTTAGCTTTAGGTTTAGGGTTAGGGTTAGCGAAAGAGTTTAGAGTTACGGTTAGGGTTAGGGTTAGTGATAGCGTTAGGATTAGCTTT
>NW_024345755.1:0-375 GCF_902729225.1 Pteropus medius | reverse complement strand
CTCTTTGGGAATCGTCAAAATTACAGGGGCCGAGAGAATTTCGTTGTCACTACTGGCTGCCCCGCCTCCCCACCTCGGCTGAGGATTTTGTTGGGCGGTTGTGGGTTGTGCCGTGGAAGACAATGCAGCCCCATTGATACGGTTTGCAGGTTGGCGAGAAGCGGCGTCAATTACATGCAGATCAATTTAATCACAGACACCAGAGCAGACTGGGGACAAAGGCAGTCCCTGAGCTGCTGGGCCTGCTCTGGCCCGCTGGGGCACAGGGGAAGGAGTCGCCCTCAGGGACCCCGGAAGTGCTGTCATTGGGAAGAGCCTCCCTCCTGGGGACGGTCCCAAGACTCAGGCAGCTCTCCTGCTGACGCGTATGCCAGG
>NW_024345754.1:0-59862 GCF_902729225.1 Pteropus medius | reverse complement strand
GATATCCAGCCTCCGGAACGGTGAGTAAGAAATTTCTGTTGTTTTTAAGCTGCCCGCTCTATGTCATTTCTGTTCCGGCAGCCTGAACACGTGGAGTGGCTGGTACTTGGGTGAGGAGGGGTGTCCGGGGAGGTGTTTCAGTCAGAGAGAAAAACACACGGAGACTTAGACAGAAAACACCATGAAGTGTTTGAGGCGGTGAGGAAAGCTCAGATTCTGTGGAGCTGAGTGAGAACAGGAGTGGCCTGAACCATCTGTTTCTGTCTGGACTTCCTGCTGGAAATTCACCCCTCCTCGCACGAGGCCCAGGGGGCTTCTGATAAAGTCTGTTCTTAAAATGTCTTTTCCACATCATGACAGGGTCTGGCACCTGAATCAAGCTCAGCTGACAAGGGCAGGACAGTTAAGCACCAAGGCTCAGGTGGCCTAGGAAGGACTTGAGGACACGCACGAGAGGAAGTGAGAGTTTCCATGGCGACCTGCATTGGAGCTTCTGAAACCCAGTGAGCGCCGAGTCCCCTGAGGTCTCCTAAGAAGCAGATGCCACTGCAGCAGGTAAGGGCGACCCTGGGAATCTGTGTGTCTCATGGTTCCGTGGGGAGTCGGTGCTGCTGGTCTTCTGAGGACCACACTGAGCATGGCTTCCCTCCTCCTCACCTGCTACTCACAGCACACGTGAGAGTCACCACAGGAAGGCACCTCTGTGAACCACAGGGGACCTGCTCTCCCTCCCACCCGGGCTCCACGGGGTCTTGGACTTGCTCTTGCCCGTGTCCACACCCCTCATCCCGTCAGGCTCGGGGGAACAGTCTGTCCGGACTCTCCTCTCTGGGCAGCTTGGTCCCCTAGACAGATGGTCAGCATCTCTTGTGCTGGAGCAACAGTGCCAATTGGGGGTTATAATCCTTTCTGATTTTACCAACAGGTCGTGCACACAGTTCCACATGGCCGAGGACGGTGTGAAGAATCACATCTCACAGCCCCCAGACTCCACCTCTAGAGACTGCCTCTCTCTCCTCCAGCCCAGTGATGAAGTTGATTATTATTGCAGTTCCCAAGCAGGGCTGGGGAGGGTGCTTTTTCCCACTTCCTATGTGATGAGTTAGCGAGATCAGTGGCCTGGGCTGGCCATACTCACTTCCTGTGCCCAGGTCTGTTGTCAGCTCCCATGATGTGGGACACCTTCTACATTCAAGGGTAAAACATGAAACTACCTCCTCCCTCCCACCTTGACGCACGTGAATCCCTGAGAGCATCAGCTCATTGAGGTCACTTGCAAACAACCTTTCTTCCTGTATGTGTCCCGTTTGCTCAGACACCACCTGACAGCTCAAGAGAGGCAAAGGTAGGGGATGTCAGGATGGCTCAGAGTCCAGACAGAAACAGAGTAAACATGGCACCTCGAGGTCCTGGCTGTCAGATCTGCACCTCTGACCTCTCTTTTCATTACCAGTGAGAGGAATGGAGGTACACTTGACATTGACCTCAGTACCACGTTACCCAGGGAAGTGGATCTTGCAGACGGAGGCTCCTCAGCCTATAGGGGGTCAGGCGTGGTCTGCAACCAGCAGCCCTGGAGCCTAAGGGCACCATGGTCCGACCATCAGAGATGCCTCCCACAGCCCCATCAATCCCTGCACCCACCCCATGGTTGATCTCAGGTCCGAGATCCTCGTCCTTCCTGGAATACTAATGCTTACACGGTCAGCACCAAATTGTCTTTCAAGGTTATGTTTAAAGTACCTTCCTCAGGAAAAGCCACCTATGACATAAGGTTTGAGTGAGACGCTTTTGCTGGATAATCTCCTAGGACACCATGTTTCCCCTTGAAGGTCATGGCACATGTCTCTTTTATAGCTTTTCTCACAGTTAGACTGAGTTCTGTGAGGGAAACTCTGTACAGGGACCAAAAAGTAGTGACTGAGCATTTACAGTCTTGGTGACCTTGCCATTAAAACTACAGAATGGGACGTGGTTTCATAGTATAGCGGTTAGCACAGCTGTTCTACACGCAGAATGTCCTGGGTTCACACCCCAGTGGAGCCACGGTCCATGATCTATGGCCTTGCCACACTGAACAAGCCTGATGACTAATATCTGAAGATAAGCAGGACGGGGCTGGTAAGTGCTTGGAGGGGAGACCACCACCACCTAGGACTACCAGGTGCTGTAGCCATAGATAATAATTTTTTAAAAGTACAGAATGTCTTTGTGGGACAAGACAGATTCTGGAGACTGTGAGCATTGCTTCCCACATGAGCCTGGAAGGTGCAGGCACGGGATCAGAGGATCTCAGGTTACAGGAGAGACAGTGCTACTTGGTGAATGACACAGACTCCTGGGAAGAGAGTCAAATCCTGCAGGGGAGGGAAGCTCGTGGCAGGAATCTCCTCCCAGGAGTTTGTGATCACAGGGACAGAAGCAGTGGCTGATGGTCTGAGCACCCTGACCTTACAGGGAACTGTGTAGGTGCTGGGGCTGTGATAACAGATATCACATGCTTGGTGCTGACAATACAGAAATATTGGCTCACATTCGGAGGTTTCATGTCTGAGATCAAGTGTCATCAGGGCTGGTGTTTCATGAGCTGACAAGGAGAATCTGCTCCCTGGCTGTCTGCTACCCTCTGGGGTGTTGCCGGCATCTCTGGTGTCCTTGGCTTGTAGATCCTGCCTCCATCCTCATGTCGTGTTCTCCCTTGTGTCTGTCTCCAAATTTTCCCTTTCTCCGAGGACATTAGTCAAATGTACTGGATTAGGAGCCCTCCCCTGCTCCCGTATGACCTCAGCTTAAATGATCTAATTGCATCTTCAACACTCCTATTTCCAATGAGCTTCCATCATGAGGTACTAGGGTTAGGACTTTAATACATGAATTTGGAGGCACACAATTCAACGCACAGCAGTGTGTCTGCTGTGTTTGCTCCCACTCTGTCCTTGGTTGGTTGCAGGTTGGGGTGCACCACCAAATTCTCAAAGATCAGGTGGGGCTTAACTGACAGTCCCGAAGGACTCTGAACCTCCCCTGAATGGTCCATTCGTGTCTGGACATCCAGGCTCCATCCCTGCTCTGTGAATTACCACAGTGAGCAAATCTCTGACATGCGACAAGGTGGCCTCCATAGCCTCCAGTCAGGTCATAAATGAGGCAACAGCCTCACATCTTCAGTGAAGCAGTGAATGGCAACTGCCTTCCTGATGAAGTCCCCAGGACACCGAGCTGATGCGCTTCTCCGCCAATCCCAGGTCCCAGTCCTCCTGACCTAGCTCAAGTCCGAGGGTACGTGATAAGTCTCAGACCCCGTTAATGTTAATCTTGTGGCTATCTGGAATCAAGTGGAGGGATCAGTGTGAGGTATTGCTATACTCTGGCCCAAAGTCTCCACCCATCAGTGGAGACATCAGCCCTAGCGAGCCCTACGGCCCAGCTGTCCTCATCTGCCACTCAGGTCTCCATGCTGTCCTCTGTGGATGGGTCAGAGGATACACAGCGATGTCAGTGTGTGCAGCGTAGGCTTGTAGTTTCCGCAGAACGGGGCACCCCTACCTCAATCAGTAGTCACACAGGGCTCACTGTAGTGAGATAAGGGGGATGAGATGAAACACATCACGATCTTTACAAGCATGAAGTGGTTCTGCGGCAGCTCTGCTGGGACATGGTGATGTCTCTGTTGGAGTAGCAGGACCATGTCTCTGGACCCAAAGGTCTAGGCACCATGTCATCAGTCTCCTGGATGTGCCTCCTTTGAGCTGTGCAAAAGGCAGTGCATCTGTGTTGTGTGTGCATGGTGGTGTGTGTGTGTGAGTGTGTGTGTGTGTGTGTGTGCAGGCAGGTACACAGGTGCTGCCCTTTTAGTGTGTAGCCAAGAAATTTTTCAACGTCAAAATCCCAAACGTTCTGTTTCTGTAATTTCCTCCTTCCACTATTCTGCTGGCTTTGGTCCATATTAAGTGGAAGGATGAGAATAAGGACATTAAACAAGGAGGAGAAGGAAACGTTCATGTGTGCTTAAGAGGTAGTGGCACCATTCACGGCACTTCATATTTGTTAAATGGCTTAATCATAGACACTCTGTGAAAAAACGTTCTCGGCATCACCTCATCTCAGATGGGGACGCTGAGACCCGTCTGCGGTCAGAACTGGAAAGTGGCTGACCCAGCAGCAGAACCGAGGTCATTTGGCCTCAGAATGCCTGGTCTACACCACCATCCTGTGTCGTCTCTTGCGCTTTCACACCCAAGATTTGGCCTCTCCTCAAGGTGCCAGGAAGATCTTTCTCCCTTTTCAAAAGTAAGCAGCTGATATTGTGATTTCCAATTGAGCCCTTTCAAAGAGATTAATACATTTGATCCAAACAGGCAAATTAAAATTTTGCAGGATATGCATTTAAAAATTGGAAGAAAAAGTGGAATTAGTTTTCATAATCTATCTCTTTTTTAAATTATTATTGTCATTTATGGCTACAGCACCTGGTCTTCCTAGGTGGTCTCCCATCCATGTACTAATCAGGTCCAACCATGCTTAGCATCTGAGATAAAACATCGAGCTTGTTCTGGGTGGCATTGCCATAGATCATGGACTGTGGCTCCACTGAGATGTGAACCTAGGATCTTCTGCCTGTAAAGCAGACATGCTAACTGCTACACTATCAGACCATATTTAATATCTATTTCATTAATTCAATTAGTTGACATATTATCATTTCAACATGGATTAAATATGAAAATATTAATACCTTTTACATTATTTTTATACTAAATCTCTGAAATCTTATGTTTACGTCGAAACTACAGCCCATCTTCACTGGGACAACTCACAGTTCATGTTCAACTGCTGCCTTTCCTTGGTGCCCCTGTCCCTGCAATATATACTGGCAGCCAGCAGGAGGCGATGGAGGGTCCCGTGACCCCTATGACAGACTAAGGAGGAGTGGCCACTCCACTTTCCTTCCCACCCAAACCTTGAGTATTGAGGCCTCCCAGAGACAAGGGAATTTTTATAACATGAGTCCATACTAGTCCCTTATCTAACAGCTGATCTTAAATACAACTACCATTTAAAGATGATTCTGAGCTATCTAACATGTTTTATGCTTAGTCAGTATAATGAATGACAAGAGTGCCTGTGAATTGTTTGGATAAATATTGCTACAAGTATGTTTTTCAGTGGGAAGATCGTTTCCATGAATCTCATGACAAGTCATAAAGTCAGACTTTGTCCATACCTCTAGAGAAAAAAGGACCCTAAGAAATATTTTGTTGACCGGGCTCAGCTCTGATGTGAACCCCTTTTTGTACCTCTCTGGACTAACCTGAAGGATCACTGCTCTCTCTGCCTCAATGAGTCAATGACACAGTGCTGTTGGCCACAAAGGGATATATGTGCCTAATGCACAAGCACAGGTCATATGTATTAAGGTCAATTCTCCCTGGAGGGTACTGAGAGGTAATCCGCCACGATGTCATGACCCAGAGCATGGGTGTGAACCGGCCAGCAGGGGGGCCGGTGGATCCCATGGGGAGACTCTGCGGTGTGACGTGTGAGGAGTGGAAGCTTCAGGGATGTGAAGCTGGGAAGAAGCCATGTGTCCCCTGCGCAGCTGGGAGCAGCAGTGGGCATGTCTGAAGCACGTAGCACTCGTCTTATCTTCCACTGTCTCCTCAGACCCGACTCTGAGGGGTGAGCCGTGGGGTCTTCCTTTCTCTGCACAGGTATCACCACAGCGCTTCACACATCCATTCTTTGTAAAACATCATCTGCTTTTGTAAGTGAATTTGTTCCATCGCATCCTTAGCAGGACAGGGTTTGAAAATCAATACATCTGCCAGGGATATGAGGTGAAACATGTTTTCTTGCCAATTATGTGTCATAAAATTAAGAGGTTCATCTTTTGATACTGACAGTTGTCCAACTCCATGGCATCGATCATGTAAGAAAAGTAACCCTCATAAAGCTAAAAGCAACAAACAAACAGGACAAAGTAACAGAGACTCAAGGACATGGACCATAGACTCCTGGATTCTATAGGGTCGGCGTGCCGGAGGAAAGAGGGGGTAGATGGCGTAAATGGGGTCAAATATGTGGTGACAGAAAAAAAATCTAACTAAAAACAAACATACAAACAAACAGTATTCATTCACTTAAAAATTTTATTCAGCGAACAATACAAAAAGAAAGAAGAAAAAAAAGAAAAGGAATCCTGATCTCACTGTGAGGATCCGAGCCCGACACAGGGAGCCTGAGCAGTCACCCGATTCTCCATGTTTCGTTGACACAGGATCCAGAGTTGTCTGTCATGGCGGGAGCAGACTGAGTTTCCCATCTCTGTCCACACGGGCCACATGCCATTAACGCAGATTCACAGAGCATGGAAACCTGAGCTCTATTCAGATGCTCCATTCTCCCTGAGGGCTGTGACAGGAGAGGCTCCAGATGCGTGGGAAAGGAGCGGAGACGTCATGGGGGACGGTGAACGGCAAGGCCGGGAGGGGACTGAAAGGTCAGACTCTAGGTTCCGTCTACGCGCTAGGAACGTGACTCATCATCACTGTGTGGGAGATTTTGGAAAATTTATTAACCTCACAATGATGCCTCCCTCCTCATTAGACTGGAGGAGAGACCTTGTCTGCAGCAGAGGATAATATTGGGTTACTATGGTATCAAGTGAGGGGGTTCGGGAGAAACACGAAGAGTCAGCAGCCATTAAGGGCTCCAAAGTAGTCATTCTGCATGTGTAGGATGACATTCATGCTGTGGGCATCAGGGGGCACTGTGGGACCTGCTTTGAGGACCCTAATGGGTCCAATACCCCTGGGTTGTGTTCAGTGCAAAGGGCATGACTGATGCCCCTTGGAAGACACTTGAGTTGCGCAGAATGAAGTCTCCACTCTGAAGCCCGCATCTGCCCTCCTTCTGACCTCAGGAAGTTATCAGCATGAGGCCCTGAGGCTCAGAGCTCAGACAAGAGTGGAGACAGACACACTGGGGAATGGTAGAGAAGAGATTTGCATTCAGTCTACTCCCTCTAGAGCTTCAAGCAGAGAGGATAACACTAGAGCTTGGAGCGGCCAGTCCCAGCAGGGCGGCCGCAGTGCAGAGAGCCCGGAAACCCCTCCCCACCACCAACTGGGTTACCTACTACCTCTGGCCCCTGGTTTTCCCCATAGGTCAGAGTGTTCCAGGGCACTCAGGGGTTCCCTTGCCTGATATTCCCCTCTAAATGCATTCCTGAGGGATATTTGTTTTGACTCTGATGCATCCAGCCTCATTTCTGTATCTGTTTCCAGGCTTCTGCGCTACGGTTGTTATGAGCCAGCCCCCATCTGCATCTGCCTCCCAGGAAGTAGATTTGCATGAGGACATCACCTTACAGAGTATAAGGGCAGCCTGGGTACCACATCCCAGCTAAGGGCACATAGGCAGAGGCTGGTGTGTCTCCACTATGGCCTGGACCCTTCTGCTCCCCCTGCTCACTCTCTGCACAGGTGCTTCTGCCTAGACTCGGCATCCAGGGAAACCAGGGAGCAGCCTGGCCCTGATGTTCAGCTCAGCACGGGGAATGCTGCAGGGTGTGCGCCCTCTGGGAATGAGACCCTCACCCTCACACTCACCTCTCCTCTCTTCTCTTACAGGTTCTGCGGCCTCTTCTAATGTGTCTCAGCCACCAGCAGTGTCTGTAGCCATTGGACAGACAGCCAGGATCACCTGCCAGGGAGAGAGTATAAAAAAAAAATATCCCAGGTGGTACCAGCAGAAGCCTGGTCAGGCCCCCGTGCTGGTCGTCTATGATGAAAATAAGCGGCCCTCAGGAATCCCTGACCGGTTCTCCAGTTCTGACTCAGGGGACACGAGCACTCTAACCATCAGTGGGTTCCAAGCTGAAGACGAGGCTGACTATTACTGTTCTGTGTGGGACAATAGTGATAATGCTCACAGTGACACAAGCAGATGGGGAAGTGCGACAAAAACTGTCTGCCCATCTGTGTCACACAGTCCTGCAAACCAGAAGGATTATAGACAATTCTCTGAGCTGGTCTGGCCCAGGTCCCCAGATCTCAGATTCCAGGCTTCCCCTCCTCCCAGCCCTCAGCAGCTCTGTAAAAGCTGTACCAACCAAGGATACATAAACAATCATTTTAATTATATTGCATTTTTTTCTGTGTGCGTAGAGGGAAGATCGAACACATTAGGAACAGTAAATAAGCATTAAAAAAATATATATTCAATTTCATGAAGATGAAATACATGGTGTGAGATTTAAAAAAACATGGAATGAGATTGATGTCATAGTAGATGCTTTTAAAGAAATTAGTGAAATTGATGACTTAGTAAATGAAACTATTCAAAATGAAACACAGAAAGAAAAAAGACTGAAAAACTGATGAAGCTTCAGGTAATGTAGCAGAACTTTACACAGCGTAAATAGTGTGTAATTTGGGCCCCTGAGGGAGACAAGAAGAGGAAAGAGTGGATAAATAGACAAAGTATTGGAGGAAATGGTAGGCGTTAATTTTCCAAATTTGCTGAGACCGTAAACAAATATCCAGGAAACTCAACGGACCTCGGCCCCAGGAAACATGGAAGCGGATCCAACACACACCTTGTGGAATTGCTACAAATCAATGATGAAGAGACGCTGTTAAAAGAAGCCAGAGAAAAAAGACACTTTATGTACAGAGGGACAATGGTCACGATGAGATCAGATTTCTCATGAAAGCAGGGCAAGCAAGTAGATTGTGCAGCAACGTCTTTAAAATACTAAAAGAAAAACTCTGTCAACTTTGAATTCTTTACCCAGTGAAAACATCATTCAAAAAAAGAAAGCAATATCATACATTATCAAAGTGCTAAATCTTCTAGAATTGATCGCGGGCGGGTCTGAACAGCAGAAAAATTTAAGGACACCACATTACTGTGTTCACATTTCTGTTTAATGATACAGAAATGTGAATCTGTAGAAAGAAATACAAAGCATTAGATATGGTAACTGCATGGGTAAGTATAGAAATAGTTTCATTTGTTAATGTCTATAAAATGTAGTCAATTGTCCAAAAGGAAAAATATAACAATACGTTCCTATATTTATAAAAGTATACAGATGAGAGAGAAAGCGGGGAAAAATAGAGAGAGACAGAGACAGAGTGACAGAGGCATAGATGGAGGGAGCAAGGGAAGGTGCAGGGCAGAGAGAGAGAGAGAGAGAGGAAATTTAAGCAATAGCTCATGCAGTTGTGGGGCTGGTGTATCTGAAATGCATGGTCCGAAGCCTGGTGAGAAGCCTGGATATTTAATGAACAGTTGCAGTTGCAGTCTTTAGTTCAGATTTAGTCTGAATGAACAAACAGGTAAAAAGAAGACAGAGAAGAACATAGAAAGATCCCAATCAAACATCTAGAGATGAAAATTCCAAGTCTCAGATGAAGAATACAAGGGTAGAGATGAACAGCAGATGCAAAACTGCAGAAGAAGAGATTCGTGAACTCGAAGCCAAAGCAACAGAGACCGCACATTAAAACACACACAGAGAAAAAGACTTTATAAATGAAAAGAGAATCAGTCAGTCATAGGACTAAATAAACTATTAAACTAAATTAAAAATTTCAGATACACGATAACTGGCAGCATTAATCATCACCAGAATTATAATACAAGCAATAATAACGGGCACCCTTCAGGCAGAAGAAAAGACAGTGGACAAAAGATGAATCAGCAAAAATAAATGTAAATCTTAGAAATGCTGACTCAAAGAACAAACATTAAGACTCTTTGTTATTTAAACATCTTTAAAAATTAATTCCCTATCGAAAGATATGTGTAACAAATATGTATGTTAGAATTTATTAGGTAGGTAAAAGTAACATGTATGACAATGACTGCAAAATGAAAAATAGAAAACCTTAAAGAGACAGAAATAAAAAGTTCCATACATCGTGTCACGTGATATAATATCACCTGAATGGAGACTTTCCCAAGTTACAGACAAAAACATGGCAAAGACTTATAACTAATACTAAAATGGACATAAAATGGAATCACAAAAGAGGATCAATTAATGAAAAAAACAGAGATAAAAGAGGAAAAGGGAACATGGAAAAGATGGAATGAATAAAAATCTAGCGAGATGATGTAATTAAACTGTATGACTAATCATATTCAAGCTATGGTCTAAACACCACAATTCAAAGGCAGATATTTTCGGATTGAATTTCAAAGCAACACCCAATCAGAGGCTGCAGACAAGAAACCTACTGTCAATAAAAGACCCAAAAATCTCAGTGCAAGTTCCGGTTAAGTTTGCTGCCCCAATTCTGCTCCCCCTGTCGGACAAAAACTTTTACGGTTGTCAGACAGAGGATGTAGTCAGATCAGGTGTACAGTTTGAAATGATGAAATGGAAAAGTTCATATTATGTTCCCTTTGCCAAGAAAAAAAAAGGAAAAGTATCATCCGCAGTGCTCATTTAACAAGTAACAGCTATAAAAAGACCCTCCTCTCCACATACACATTAAGATTTTCAAAAAAGAGTGACAATCCCTCCCCTATGAGCTATTAGTAAGAGGCAAACAGAAATCCATATGAACGAGATGTGTACACTCCACACAGAAGCCTAGAGAACTCTCTCCATCAGCCTGAGAAGGAGCGTATTCACAGGGACCAGTGCGTGTGTGAGGGAGGCTGGGGCCACATGTCCAGCCGTGGTGTCACGAATCAGAGCTCTAGGATGTCCCCAGCATGACCAAGACCCGTCTCCTGCTCCTCTTCCTTCCTGTTTACTCCAATGATGCCTCCCAGGCCCTTTCCCCAGACTCAGCCCCATGGGACCCTGAGCCTGGCCCCGACCATGAGCTCAGCCTGGGGGATGCTAGGAGGTGGGACCCTGTGAAAGTGTCCTAAAGACCCTAAACCTGCTGATCTGAGGTAAGGAAGCTCAGCTGCTCTCAGTGGAGTGCTTATGGCACACCTGAAAATCCCACCTGTCAGGAGGGATGACTAAGCAATTCTGCAGGACAGAGCCAACAGGAACTAAGCCAGGACCATGCACTACCACAGCTACCTCCACCATCCCATAGATTATCCAGCTCCAGCCTGGGCAAGGCCTGCTCACACCTCCACTTGAGAACGAAGGTGTCTTCCTCTGATGGCCAGGCCATGATGGGGACAGCAATGAGCCAGGGGGACAGAAGCCCTGCCACCCAGCCCGGCCCTCACTCTCCCTCCTTCCTGCCCTGGTCAAGCGCTGCCCTAAAGAGCCAAGGCCTGAATCCAGGACCACTGGGTTTCTCTTCTGATCTCACCCAACTTTTCTCTGTATTCTCGAATCCCTTTGGGCCTGAACATTACATCTTATGTAATGAGAAAAGCAATAATGTTTTTCAGAAGCTCTATTTTCCCAGTTAAATAGTACAAACTCCAAAAACGGGACTCGATGGGAGTACCAGTGAGTAAGCCCCAGATCTTGGAATCTTCTGGCCTTTCTCTGAGGAATCCAAGGACAGGGGCTCAGTACAGACAATGCTTCTGGGTGATGGATATGGTCCATTCCAAGTAGCATGAGGTTCCCAGGTCATCAAAATGGCAGCCAAGTGTAGTGCGGAATTCCTACCCCGTGAACTCTGAGAAGTTTGTGATGAATTGGAAATAATATTAGCGATAATGACTATGAGGACTGTGGTGATGATGATGGTGATGATTATGATGATACACATGCACAACTTTAGTTTAGAGCTTTAGTGCAAGAAGTTCAACCGTTCCGGGTGATAACAAAGCTGAGTTGCTCACATATGAGTGGAAAACGCAACAGTCTTGCTTCCAAATCACAGAAGAAATGAGGTGGCCTACAAGGTGTCACATGGATTTCTCTACATTTTTATATATTTTCAGGAGACATACAGTTTATCTTGTACTCTGCATTCTTCTAATAAAAGCAAAGGGTAAAGAAAGGACATTTCGACCCTGGTACATGGTTACGAAAATTTCCTCTGCCTCTTCCCAAAGCCCTCATTGCACCTTTCTGTGCTGGGCTGGGCAGCGCAAGGTGGGGGTCACAGTGACACAGAGAGAGGGCTGGATTCTCTAGACCACGCCCTCTCAGGTGACAGGTGGTTTGGTGTGACCCACAAGAGGGAAGCTCCTGGTTTGAGCACTTCTCCACCAGCAGGAGGCAGCAGAGTTGCAGGCAGGAGCATCCAGGGTGGATCCTCGGAGGGAGTCTAGCCTGCAAATTAGCTCTGTCCAAGGTTCAGCCCACAGAAGGAAATCGAGACAGTCCGTCTTATCCCCTCGGGCTGAACTGACCACTTCTGAAGTTCAGATTCACACAGTGTCACCACAGGACTCTGATGCGACACAGACACAGTGGATGCCTCATCTGAACAATGCATCAGGGAAGCCTGGTCCCAGCCGTTGACCTGAGCATTTTTGTGGGTGGGGGATGTCGTAAAGTGTAGACAAATACTAAGTGTAAAATGAGTCTAGGAATTGGTGTGAAACTTTGAAAGCAAGTGGATGTTTAACAAGAAAACCATCATACTTGAAACAATGAACAAATATCCTAACAACATAGAACCATGTCTAAGGAAATGCTAAAAAATGGAACAAAAATGTGTATGGGGGTCACAGAGAGGATGTGAAGGAGAAAGAGGAAGTGGACAGGGCCCACTGACCAGCACCTGCTGATCAGGGATTGTAACTTATCTCTCAGTTGGCCCAGGTCAGCCCATGGCCAGGCTCCTGGAAGGCCCACAGCCGTGCTGAGCCAGCCCAGGACAGATCGCAGGCCAGAAGGGTCGAGACAGTGGCCATGTTTTTGCACCCCAGGAAGGTGACTGTGATCAGAAAAGTAGAGTCTATGGCTGATTTTCTTAGAAGCAGCTTAGAAGCAGGTTGGAAACTGTACTCCTTCCTCCTCAGTCACCTGCCCTGCCCGCTCTAGCTGGTGAGAATGATCTCTGCTAACTCCTCCCTTAAGAAACTCAGATGAGTCTGGGGTCATGCCACCCTGAACATGCCTGATCCCATCTGATCTTGTAAGCTAATCAGTGTCGGGCCTGGTTAGTACTTGGATGAGAGACCACCTAGAAAGACCAGGTGTTGTAGGCGTAAATTTTTAAAAAAGTAAATAAAAAACCCAGATTATGAGTACATTTCCATAAACTCTAAACTCTCACCACCACCAAAGTACTGAGAAAGGAATAAGAGGGGGTTGGGGGAGGCCAGTGAGGTCTCAGGAAAAAGAGCTCTGAGGAGACCCTACCGTGGCCTGGACCCCGTACTATTCCCTCTCTTCATTCTGTGCACAGGTGCTGCCCACGAGGCTCTGTCTACATCTCAGCCCCCATTGGACCCTGAGCTGGAGCTCTGTCAAACCTTGAGCTCAGCCCAGACAGGACCCTTTTTGGACCTCTGGAACCGGACCCTTTATCCTCAACCCTTTCTCTTTATTTCTTGCAGACTCCGTGGTTTCCTATGAGCTGACCCAGCCGCCCTCAGTATCTGTGGCTCTAGGACAAATGGCCGGGATCATCTGTTCTGCAGATATCACTGAGAATGTAATTTGTATGCACTGGTACCAGTAGAAGTCAGGCCAGGCCCCTGTGCTGGTCACCTATTATTTTGGCAACCGGCCCTCAGGGATCCCTGACCGATTCTCTGGCTCTACCTCAGGGAACACTGCCACCCTGACCATCAGCGGAGCCCGGGCCGAGGACGAGGCTGACTGTTACTGTGAGGTGTGGATATGGCCAGTGATGAAACACAGCGACTTAGGCAGATGGGCGGGTGAGACACAGATTCCCTTCCCCGTCACTGTCACATTTTCCTCCAGCCCTCGGAGGGTGAGACATGACACGTCTGGCCCAGGTTCCCAGATCTGACATCCCCTGTTGGTCCTGTCCTCCATGCCCTGCAGACTTGTTCTGCAGAGGGTTCACTGGGAGATAGTACATAAAATTAATTCTGCACAATTAGTCCCTTTGTTTAAAGCGTTAGTGGAATGATTGAACATGCTAAGTGCTGACTTCAACTACATTTAAAAAACACTACATCTCACCTTTCAGATATGACAGTCGTGATGTCGAAGTTTAAAAATGCACAGTTGAGATTCACAACTGTATAGACACTGCAGAAGAAGAGTTTGGTGAACTTAATGACATCAAATTAGAAACTATTCAAAACAAAGTGAAGAAATAAAAAAGAATGAAAGCGATGAGCAGTGAGGCTCAGTGATTTGCAGGACAACTTCATGCAGCCTGAGAGTCATGTAGTTGGAGTCCCAGAGCAGAGAAGACAAACGGGAGTGAAGAGAAAAAATGCTTAAAAAAACAATAGCCCCATATGTTTCAATACTGAAGAAAACCATGACCGAAATATCCTAGAATCTGAACCAATTTCAAAAGCAGAAAACATGAGAAAACAATGCTGATACTCATAATTACATTCACCAAATCAGTGATCACGAGATAATATTAAAAACAGCCAGAGAGGAAACAAATGTCACATGGAGATGCATAAACCTCATGGAAAAAGCAGATTTCTCACTCAAGCGAAGCAAGTAAAAAGACAGTGGAGCCACAACTCTGAAAAGAAAAGCTTTAAAAAATATTTTTAAAGAAAAAAACTCTAAACATTGAATTTATGAAGTGAAACTACTCTTCAAACATGAAAACAATATAAAACTATTCCAAACATGCAAAATATTACAGAATTTATCACCAGTAGAACATCAAGAAAAAATAGGAAAGGGTTCCTCAGACAGAAGGAAGATGATGCCAGATAGAAATGTCCATCTACACAGTGGACATAAAGCGTCACATACGGTCACTACATGGATAAAGAGAGAATCGTCTGCCTTATGTTAATGCCTATAATTAACGTTATCGTGTGTAAATCAAAAATTAATAACAATACGCAGTGGTTTTTCATGAATATCTAAATCGAATTTATGACACTGATAGCTTAACAGTTGGTGATGGAAAAACATGAGGAGATATTCTCATCCTCTGTGTGAAGCGACATGACGTCATGGCAAGGTGAACCCGGACAAGTTAGTGCTAGATAAGTTACCATTAAAATAAACCTTGAACGACTAAGTCATAGCGAATCGGGTTTGTTTGTTGGGTCCTCCAGAGAAACAGAACCGATAGGAGATACACATAGATATGGATATGGATGTGGATGTGGATATGGATATGGGTATAGGCATGTATATGCATATGAATACGGTTATGGATATAGATAGAGATACAGATAAGATATACATATAGATACAGATATGAATATGGATGTAGATGTTTCTGTATATAGAGAAACTTACCTATGCTGTATAGCTAATATACTGGGGTAGATAGATACATAGTTTGAGATTTTAAGGAGTTGGCTCATGCAACTCTCAGATTGGCATGTCCGAAATCCGTAGGACAAGCAGGAGGCTGCATATTCAGGTAAAAATGTTTTGTTTTGTTTAGTTTACTTTTTGTGCTGTATCCAAATTACATAGGAATAATTGAACATATTAAGTGAGGACACGAAGAAAATAAAAATATTTCAATCAAACTCCTAGATATAAAAAACAACAGTATCTCATTTATAAATAACTTTTGTCATAATTACTTACACTCATCTCTGAAGGTGACATTGTGCACATGGCCCGACAACATGTTGTTTTCGAACATGTACAGTATGATGATATTCACAAGGGACACTACAGAATGTGCAGTGGGTCAGGAAGAACTCTGCATGGCTCCCCACGGTGACCCCAGAGGGAGATGCTTAGGTTACAGGTGAGACCAGGCTGCTTGGTGACCGAGATGGGATCCTGAAGAAATAATCAGGTCCTTTAGGGAAGGAAGTTCATAATCCCATCATGATCAAATTCCTTAAACCAGTGTTGAATGGACAATCAAAAAACCCTTAGAGAGAGGACACAGGTTCTATACAGAGAGGGAGCAGAGAGATCAGAGCCGAGCTCTCCATCCAGACAGCGCAAACAGAAGAGAGTGGAGTGATGTCTCCAGAATAATAAAAGTGAAAACAAAAAAAAGCAATAATGAGAACAAAAAATCTGTCCATTTTGAAGTCTTTACTCACTGACAGTATCTTTCAAAAAAGAAGACAAAATACAACGTTCTCGATGCCTTTAATATTCAGAACAACCAGATGCTCCCCACAGGGCACTGACTCCACTCTCCCCAAACACACTTCCTGTTACGTGTTCATCTTCCCATCCTGACAGAGCCCCAGTGTCACCTCACCGGAGAGGCCTCCTTCAGCCTCTCACCGCACAGTACCTGCTTGTCACTTTTTGCCTGGTATCAACCAATTATCTGGACGTCACCAACAGCTGCACAATTATTCCCTTATCATCATTTGAATTATTGATGGATTTCTATTAATCGTTACCTTCATTAGTCAAGATTTTTTTTTAATGCAAGAACTTACACATAACAATCAGAAGCATGAACAGACAAGAGCTTGTTTTTCTCCCGCAACAATAAGACAGGAGTCAGTTCATTGTTCTCCAGATCCTTAGCAATTCAACGAGGTCCCAGATATTTCTTACCTTCTGGTCCACCATATCTACTGCAAAGGCTTCACTTTCATTCTGTTTGAAGACAGAGCTCAGGATGGCTGCTGCAGCTCCAGCTTTCACATTCAAGTTCAGGAGGAAAGGCACTGCATAAACCTAGTCTGTTTATTTATGTCACAAGAGCAAAAGTTCCTTGGAAAGAAACCCAGCTGACTGACACATCCATGGACCAACACTGGGCCACAAGGTCAATCCTGGCCAATAGGGAACTGAGATTAGCAATTGCCTGGATATAAATAATTATTTAAGGCAACATAAAGTGAGAAGGGGTGGAGTCTGCCTGCTGTGTCACTCAAACAAGTGTGTTCGCTAGGCTGACCCAGCCACACAACGGTAACTCAGAGACAGGGGCTATGTCTTATTCACATTGATTCCCAAGGATGGAATGTGGGCCCGTCAAAAGTGTCGAAATCAATATTTGTTGGGGAGTGTTCTCCTGTCTCTGGAGTAGTGGACTCCGCCGCCCTATGTGGGCCCTCCACCAGCAGAGGGTACCAGTGAGAGAAAGCCCTTGAATCCGGTGTTCTCTGGGCCAAGACCCAGAACTACACCCAGAAACACCCACCACCCCAGAGATACATGCAATGATGCTTCAGGAAAGCGCTGACACCTCCTCCTCTAAATGAACCTGGTCATATTTTCATGGGTGATCTGAGCCTCCTCTACCTGGCCTGAGGAAGGCAGTGGTCACATAAAAGAGAGTAATTTCTCCCCTGGGCCAGCAGTCCATCGGTCAGGGAATCAGAACTAGAACCGTGGGTTCAGAACCTACAAACACCTGTACCAAGGGTGCCACTGCATCACCACAGCCAGTTCTTAGCGGCCACCAGAGGGCAGCAGACACCACCTGGCAAAGACATCTGGAGGTGGAGTGAACCAGGGCATAAGGGGTTCGAACATGCAGGAGGGTTGTTAACCATCACCTCATACCTGGAAAAAAATGTATGTTTTCTACACTACCATCTTTTATGTAAACTTCTGACTCCATGTCTGTCAGATGTGTTGATGTAGACTCTGCCTGTTCCTCTAGCGTAGGTCCAGGTATTTCATTCCTCTCCAGCCCACTCCATTCGTGCTAAAATTCTGTTCCTCTTCAACTTTTCTCAGCAGCAAGATCTGTCCCTGTGCACACGGCGTTAGGGTTGGGTGACAGAGGCACAGCATCTACGACCTGCCCCAGGAGCTCTCACCAAGCACAGAAATTCACAGCACCTCAGTGGCTCCTAAACAGTCTGTGCAGACAGGGCAAGGTGGGAATGAGCTCAGGTTCTGATGCTCACAGACTGTGATCTGGTTAGAAGGCTGCACTGACCTAAGGCTCGTATGGTCACCGCTATAGTCATCATTCTATAATGTGTTCAGAATATGCGGACACTTCACCTCTGAACTCTCTGTGACCAGGTCTACCTGAGTGTGAGGACATGAGACAGTCTGTGGTAGATGTGTCAGCCACAGACTATGGCACCAGACAGTGGATCAGAATTCCCTGGGCGGAGGGTGGGGTCTTCAGGGAACGCACCTCCCCTTTCTGTGTTCCTTGAGGCTGAGCCCTTTACTGAAACCACAAGCTCCTCAGACAGCATCCCTAACCCGTGTTGATTTGCATACCCAGCAGCTCTCTCAGCAAGGGGATAAGAGAAGCCTGGGAGGAAACCTGCCCAGTCTCAGGCCCAGAGAGCAGAACTGAGCTGCTTCTACCATGGCCTGGACTCCTCTCCTCCTCGGCCTCCTCGCTCACTGCTCAGGTGCTGCACCCAGGCTCACACCCAACAGGAGCACCAGAGTCTGGACAAGCCTGGCTCTGACTCTGTGCTCAGCAGGGAGCTACCAGCAGGGGCAGGATGCTAAAGTCCCTGCTACAGATTGAGGGCCTAGACAGGTCTGAATAACCCTACTGTGCTCACTGGCTCTGTGTGAGCCCTGAAGGGCTGCACCTGCCAGAGCATGAAGGGCTTCTCATTGCAGAAGCTCCGTCCTCTGGCCAGGCCCAAAGGCCATTGGGGTTAGGATAGATAGCGATGTTAGGGCATCCTGTGGATTCAAAGAAACTCTGGAGCTCGTTCCAGGCCAGGCAGACTGTATTTCCTGGAGATGAGACTCAGTTCTGGACGCCCCCCTCTCCTTTTCTCTCTTGCAGGCTCCGTGGCGTCCTATGAGCTGACTCAGCGACCCTCACTCTCTGTGGCTCCGGGACAGACAGCAAAGATCACCTGTGAAGGAAACAATATTGGTGATAAATACTGTTACTGGTACCAGCAGAAGCCAGGCCAGGCCCCCGTGCTGGTCATCTATAAGGATAACGAGCGGCCCTCTGGAATCCCTGACCGATTCTCAGGCTCCAACTCGGGAAACACAGCCACCTTGACCATCAGCGGGGCCCGGGCCGAGGACGAGGCTGACTATTACTGTGCTGTGTGGGACAATAGTGATAATGCTCACAGTGACACAGGCAGATGGGGAAGTGAGACAAAAACTGTCTGCCCCATCTGTGTCACACACTCCTGCAAACCCAGAAGCATTGTAGACAATGCTATAAGCAGGTCTGGCCCAGGTCCCCAGATCTCAGATTCCAGGCTTCTCCCTCCTCAAGCCCTCAGCAGCTCTGTAGAAGCTGTACCAACAATGGATACATAAACAATCATTATAATTATATTTCATTTTATTTGTGGGTAGAGATAAGATTGAACACATTAGGAACAGGAATTAAAGACATTCTAAAAATATATAATCAATTTCATGAAGATGAATTACATGGTCTGCGATTTAAAAAAAAACACTGAATGAGACTCATGTTATATTAAATGCTTCAAAAGAAATCAGTGAAATTGTTGTCATGGTGAATGAAACTATTCAAAATAAAACACAGAAAGAAAAAAGACTGAAAAACTAATGAAGCTTCAGGTGATGTAGGAGAAATTCACGCAGCCTAAATAGTGTGTAATTTGGGCCCCTGAGGGAGACAAGAAGAGGAAGCAGTTGATAAATAGACAAAGTATTGGAAGAAATGATAGGCCTTAATTTTCCAAATTTGCTGAGACCGCAAACAAATATATCCAGGAAACTCAACGAACCTCAGCCTCAGGAAACAGGAAGTGGCACCAACCCACACCTTCTGGAATTGCTACAAATCAGTGATGAAGAGACGCTGTTAAAAGAAGCCAGAGAAAAATGACACTTTGTGTACAGAGGGACAACGGTCATGATGCCATCAGATTTCTCATTAAAGCTGTGCGAGCAAGTAGATTGTGGAGCAACATCTTTAAAACACTAAAAGAAAAAAATCTGTCAACTTTGAATTCTTTACCCAGTGAAAATATTATTCAATAAAAGAAAGCAATATCCTACATTATCAAAGTCCTATGATGGCCAGGCCATGATGGGGACAGCAATGAGCCAGGGGGACACAAGCGCTGCCACCCAGCCCGGCCCTCACTCTCCCTGCCTCCTGCCCTGGTCAAGCGCTGCCCTAAAGAGCCAGAGTCTGAACCCAGGACCACTGGGTTTCTCTTGTGACCTCACCCAACTTTTCTCTGTTTTCTGTCAATCTCTCTGGGCCTGAACTTTACATCTTCTGTAATGAGAAATGCAATAATGACTTTCCGAAGCTCCATTTTCCCAGTTAAATAGTACAAACTCCAAAAATGGGACTCATGGGAGTCTCAGTGAGTGGGCCCCAAGTCTTGGAATCTTCTGTCCTTTCTCTGAGGAATCCAAGGACAGGGGCTCAGTACAGACAATGCTTCTGGGTGATGGATATGGTCCAAGTCCAAGTAGCAAGAGGATTCCAGGTCATCAAAATGGCAGCCAAGTGCAGTGTGGAATTTCTACCCCGTGAACTCTGAGAAGTTTGTGATGAATTCGAAATAATATTAGTGATAATGACTATGAGGACTGTGGTGATGATGATAGTGATGATGATGATGATACACATGCACAACTTTAGTTTAGAGCTTTAGTGCAAGAAGTTCAACTGTTCTGGGTGATAACATAGCTGAGCTGCTCATATATGAGTGAAAAAAGCAACATTCTTGCTTCCAAAACACAGAAGAAATGAGGTGGCCTACAAGGTGTCACACGGATTTCCCTAGACTTTTATATTTTGCAGTTGACGTACGGTTTATCTTGTACTCTGCATTCTTCTAATAAAAACAAAGGGTAAAGAAAGGGCATTTCGACCCTGGTACATGGTTACGAAAATTTCCTCTGCCTCTTCCCAAAGCCCTCATTCCACCTTTCTATGCTGGGCTGGGCAGCGCAAGGCGGGGGTCACAGTGACACAGAGAGAGGGCTGGATTCTCTAGACCATGCCCTCTAGGTGACAGGTGGTTTGGTGTGACCCACAAGAGGGAAGCTCCTGGTCTGAGCACTTCTCCACCAGCAGGAGGCAGCAGAGTTGCAGCCAGGAGCAGCCAGGGTGGAGCCTCAGAGGGAGTCTAGCCTGTAAATTAGCTCTGTCCAAATTCAGCCCACAGAAGGAAATCGAGACAGTCCATCTCTTCTCCTCGGGCTGAACTGACCACTTTTGAAGGTCAGTTCAAATATTCACCCAGTTTTGCCACAGGATTCTGATGGGACACAGACACAGTGGATGTCTCATCTGAACAATGCATCAGGGAAGCCTGGTCCCAGCTGTTGACCTGGGCATTCTTGTGGGTGGTTGATGTCATAAAGGATAGACAAACACTAAGTGTCAAATGAGATGAGGAATGGGTGTGAAGCTTCAAAAGCAAGAGGATGTTTAACAAGAAAACCATCATACTTGAAACAATGAACAAATATCCTAACAAATAGAACTATGTCTAAGGAAATGTCAAAAAATGGAACAAAAATGTGTGTGGGGGTCACAGAGAAGATGTGAAGGAGAAAGAGGAAGAGGGCAGGACCCACCGACCAGTGCCTGCTGATCAGGGGTTGTCACTTCTCTCCCAGTGGGCCAAGCTCAGCCCCATGGCCAGGCTCCTGGAAGGCTCACAGCCCTGCTGAGCCAGCCCAGGACAGACCACAGGCCAGACGAGTTTGGGACAGTAGCCATGTTTTTGCACCCCAGGAAGGTGACTGTGATCAGAAAAGTTAGAGTCTATGGCTGATTTTCTTAGAAGCAGCTTAGAAGCAGCTGGGGAACTCTACTCCTTCCTCCTCAGTCACCTGCCCGGCCCCCTCTAGCAGGTGAGAATGATCTCTGCTAACTCCTCCCTTACAAAACCCAGATGAGTCTGTGCCTATGACACCACGAACAAGCCTGATCCCGTCTGATCTCGGAAGCTAAGCAGGGTCTGGCCTGGTTAGTACTTGGATGGGAGACCACCTAGGAAGACCAGGTGCTGTAGGCATAAAGAATAAAAAAGAAAAAATAAAGAAAGAAAAGAAAGCCAGATGATGAGTACATTTGCATAAACTCTAAACCATCACCACCCCCAAAGGACTGAGAAAGGAATAAGAGGGGGCTGGGGGAGGCCAATGAGGTCTCAGGAGAAAGAGCTCTGAGGAGACCTTACCGTGGCCTGGACCCCGTACCTGTTCTCCCTCCTCATTCTCTGCACAGGTGCTGCCCCTGAGGCTCTGGCTACATCTCAGCCCCCATAGGACCCTGAGCTGGAGCTCTGTCAAACCTTGAGCTCAGCTCAGACAGGACCCTTTTTGGACCTCTGGGACCAGGCCCTTCACCCTCAACCCTTTCTCTTTATTTCTTGCAGGCTCCCTGGTTTGTTATGAGCTGACCCAGCTGCCCTCACTGACTGTGGCTCTGAGACAAAGGGCCAGTATCATCTGTTCTGTAGATATCACTGAGAATGTAATTTATATGCACTGGTACCAGCAGAAGCCAGGCCAGGCCCATGTGCTGGTCATCTATTATTTTGGCAACCGGCCCTCAGGGATCCCTGACCGATTCTCTGGCTCTACCTCAGGGAACACTGCCACCCTGATCATCAGCGGGGCCCGGGCCGAGGACGAGGCTGACTGTTACTGTGAGGTGTGGATATAGCCAGTGACGAAACACACAGTGACTTAGGCAGACGGGCGAGTGAGACACAGATTCCCGTCCCTGTACTGTCACATTCTCCTCCAGCCCTCGGAGGGTGAGACATGACACGTCTGGCCCAGGTTCCCAGATCTGACATCCCCAGTCGGCCTTGTCCTCCGTGCCCTCCAGACTTGTTCTGCAGAGGGTTCACTGGGAGATAGTACATGAAATGAATACTGCACAAGTAGTCCCTTTGTTTAAAGCGTTAGTGGAATGATTGAACATGTTAAGTGCCGACTTCAACTGCATTTATAAACCACCACTTCTCACCTTTCAGAGATGAAAGTTGTAATGTTGAAGTTTATAAATGCACAGTTGAGATTCGCAACTGTTTAGACACTGCAGAAGAAGAGTTTGGTGAACTTAATGACATAAAATTAGAAACTATTCAAAACAGTGAAGAAATAAAAAGGAAGGAAAGCGATGAGCAGTGAGGCTCAGTGATTTGCAGGACAACTTCATGCAGCCTGAGAGTCATGTAGTTGGAGTCCCAGAGCAGAGAAGACAAACGGGAGTGAATAGAAAAAATGCTGAAAAAAACAATGGCCCCAAATGTTTCAATACTGAAGAAAACAATGACTGAAATATCCTAGAATATCCACCGATTTCAAAACCAGGAACCATGAGAAAACAATGCTGATACTCATAATTACATTCACAAAAACCAGTGATCATGCAATAATATTAAAAACAGCTTGAGAGGAGATAAATGTCACATGCAGAAGCATAAACCTCATGGAAAAAGCAGATTTCTCACTCAAGCGAGGGAAGTAAGAAGACAGTGGAGCCACAATGCTGAAAAGTTTTATAAAAGAATTTTTAAAGAAAAATCTCTAAACCTTGAATTTATGTGGTGAAACTATCCTTCAAACATGAAAGCAAAATAAAACTTTTCCAAATATGCAGAATCTTACAGAATTTATCACCAGTAGAACAGCAAGAAAAAATAGGAACAGGCACCTCAGACAGAAGGAAGATGATGCCAGATAGAAATGTCCATCTACACGGTGAACGTGAAGCATCACATACGGTCACTACATGGATAAAGAGAGAATTGTCTGCCCTATGTTAATGTCCATAATTAACGTTATCGTGTGTAAATCAAAAATTAATAACAATGCGAAGTGGTTTCTAATGAATATCTAAATCGAATTTTTGACAGTGATTGCATAAAAGTTGGTGGTGGAAAAACATGTGAAGATATTCTCATCCTCCATGTGACATGACATGACACCACGGCAAGGTGGACCTGGACAAGTTAGTGCTGGATAAGTTACCATTAAAATAAACCTTGAACAATTAAGTCATAGCCAATCAGGTTTGTTTGTTGGGTCCTCCAGAGAAACAGAACCAATAGGAGATAGACATAGATATAAATATGGATATGGATATGGATGTGGATATGGATATCGATGTGGATATGGATATGGATATGAGTATAGACATGCATATGCCTATGAATACGGTTATGAATATAGATAGAGAACACATATAGATACACATATGAATATGGATATATATGTTTCTCTATGTAGAGAAACCTACCTATGTAGTCTAGCTAATATCTGGGGTAGATAAATACATAGATTGAGGTTTTAAGGAGTTGGCTCATGCAACTCTCTGATTGGCATGTCTGAAATCCGTAGGACAAGCAGGAGGCTGCATATTCAGGTAAAACGGTTTTTTTTTTCTTTTTGTGCTGCATCCATGCTAAGTACGAATAATTGAACATGTTAAGCGAGGACACGAAGAAAATAAAAGTATTTCGATCAAACTCCCAGATATAAAAAACAACAGTACCTCATTAGAAAACAACTTTTGTCATAGTTATTTACACTCACCTATGAAGGTGACATTGTGCACAGGGCCAGACAAAGTGGTTGACTTTGGACATGTACAGTATGGTGATATTCGCACAGGACACTACAGAATGTGCAGCGGGTCAGGAAGAACTCTGGGGACCATGTGCATGGCTCCCCACTGTGACCCCAGAGGGAGGGACTTAGGTTACAGGAGAGACCAGGCTGCCTGGGGACCAAGATGGGCTCCTGAAGAAGGAATCAGACCCTTTAGGGCAGGAAGCTCATCATCGCATCATAATCAAATTCCTTAAACCAGCGTTGAATGGACAATCATAAAACCAGTCAGAGAGAGGACACAGGTTCCATGCACAGAGGGAGCAGAGTAAGCAGAGTCGACCTAACCTACCAAACATCACATATAGAAGAGAGTAGAGCGATGTCTCCAGAATAATAAAAGCAACAACAAAACAACACAATGAAAACTAGAAAAACTCTGTCTACTTTTATGTCTTCACCCAATGCACAGTATCTTTCAAAAGAGAAAGGAAAATAAAATTTTCTCACTGTCTTTCATTTTCAGACCAGCCAGATGCTCCCGACAGGTCACTGACTCCACTCTCCCCAAACACACTTCCTGTTCCTTGTTCATCTTCCCATCCTGACAGAGCTCCAGTGACGCCTCACCGGAGAGGACTCGTTCAGCCTCACACCACACAGTACCTGCCTGTCATTTTTTGCTCGGTATCGACCAATTATCTGCACTTCACCAAGAGCCACTCAATTATTCCCTTATCATCATTTAGTGTGATTGACTGATGTGTGCTAATTATTACCCTCTTTATTCAGGAACATTTTGAATGGAAAAACACACTCATAACAATCAGAGGCACGAATAGACAGGAGCTTATTTTTCTCCTGCAATAATAAGTTTGGAGTCAGTTCGTTGTTCTCCAGATCCTCAGCGATTCAATGAGGTCTCGGATCTTTCTCACTATCTGGTCCACCATCACTACTGTAAAGGCTTCGCTTTCATTCTTTTTGAAGACAGAGCTCAGGATGGCTGCTGCAGCTCCAGCTATCACATCCAGGTTCCAGAGGAAAGGCACTGCATAAATCTACTCTGTTTATTTATGTCACAAGAGTGAAAGTTTCTTGGAAAGAAGCTCAGCCGACTGACACATCCATGGACCAACACTGTGCCACAAGGTCAATCTTGGCCAATAGGGAGCTGAGATTAGCAATTATCTGGCTACGAAACAAATATGAAAGACAAGATTCAGAGAGAAGGTGGGGGGTCTGCTTGCTGTGTCAATAAAACAAGTGTGTTTGCTATGCTGCCCCAAGCACACAATGGTCCCGTTCAAGTGATTCCCAGACAAAGTGGGTCTGAATCAATGTTTGTTGGGTGAGTGTTCTCCTGTCTCTGTCTTTGAGCAGAAGCATTTACCGCCCTCTGTGGGCCCTACACCAGCAGAGGGCACCAGTGAGAGGCAGCCACTGAGTCCTGTGTTCCCTGTTCCAAGACTCAGAATCTCACCCATGACCACCCACCACCCCAGAGATACCTGCAGTGATGCTTTAGGTAAGTTCTGCCCCCTCCTCCTCTAAATGAATCTGATCATATTTTCATGGGTGATCTGAGCCGCCAGCGCTTGGCTTTGAGAAAAGCAGTGGTCACATAAAAGACAGTAATTTCTCCCCTAGGCCAGCAGTCCCTGGGTCAGGGTATCAGAACCTGAATCGTAGGTTCTGAATTTACAAACGACTGTACCAAGCAAGGGTGTCACTGCATCAACACAGTCGATTCTTAGCGGCCACCAGAGGGCAGCAGAGACCACCTGGCAAAGACATGTGGAGCTGGGGTGGGCCTGGGCATAAGGGGTTCGAACATGCAGGAGGGTTGTTAACCATCACCTCATACCTGGAAAAAAAATGTATGTTTTCTACACTATCATCTTTTATGTAAACTTCTGACTGCATGTCTGTCAGATGTGCTTATGTAGACTCTGCCTGTTCCTCTAGCGTAGGTCCAGGTATTTCATTCCTCTGCAGCCCACTCCATTCGTGCTCAAATTCTGTTCCTCTTCAACTTTTCTCAACAACAAGATCTGTCCCTGTGCACACGGCGTTAGGGTTGGGTGACAGAGGCACAGCATCTACGATCTGCCCCAGGAGCTCTCACCAAGCACAGAAACTCACAGCACCTCAGTGGCTCCTAAACAGTCTGTGCACACTGGGCAAGGAGGGAATGAGCTCAGGTTCTGATGCTCACAGACTGTGATCTGGGTGGGACACTGCACTGACCTAAGGCTCGTATGGTCACCTCTATAGTCACCATTCTATAATGTGTTCAGAAAATGCAGACATTTCACCTCTAACTCTCAATGACCAGATCTGCCTGGGGCTGAGGCCATGAGACAGTCTGCGGTAGATGTGTCAGCCCCAGACTATGGCACCAGACAGGGGATCGGAATTCTCTGGGCTGAGAGTGGGGTCTGCAGGGACTGCTCTTCCCCTTTCTGTGTCCCTTGAGGCTGAACTCCTCACTGAAACCACAAGCTTCTCAGGCAGCACCCCTGACCCGAGTTGATTTGCATACCCAGCAGCTCTCTCCAGCAAGGGGATAAGAGAAGCCTGGGAGGAAACCTGCCCAGTCTCAGGCCCAGAGAGCAGAACTGAGCTGCTTCTACCATGGCCTGGACCCCTCTCCTCCTTGGCCTCCTTGCTCACTGCACAGGTGCTGCATCCAGGCTCACACCCAACCTCTGCCTTAGGGCTCTGGATAGGCCCAGCCCTGTCTTTGATCTCAGCAGGGAGCTGCCAGTGTGGGCAGGATGCTAACGACCTTGCTACAGGATGAGGTCCTGGGCGGGACTGAAATACCTCACTGTGCTAGTTGGCTCTGTGTGAGCCCTGAAGGGCCGCACCTGCCAGAGCATGAAGGGCTTTTCATTGCAGAAGCTCCATCCTCCAATCCGGCCCAAGGGCTGTTGGGGTTAGGATAGATAGGGATGTTAGGGCATCCTGTGAGCTCAATGAAACTCTGGAGCTCGGTCCAGGCCAGTCAGACTGTATCACCTGGGGACGAGGCTCAACTCTGGAAGCCCACCTCTCCTTTTCTCTCTTGCAGGCTCCGTGGCGTCCTATGAGCTGACTCAGCCACCCTCACTGTCCGTGGCTCCGGGACAGACAGCAAGGATCACCTGTGAAGGAAACAATATTGGAAGTAGAAACGCTTACTGGTACCAGCAGAAGCCAGGCCAGGCTCCTGTGCTGATCATCTATGACGATAGCAAGCGGCCCTCTGGGATCCCTGACCGATTCTCAGGCTCCAACTCAGGAAACACAGCCACCCTGACCATCAGCGGGGCCCGGGCCGAGGACGAGGCTGACTATTACTGTTCTGTGTGGGATAGTAGTGAGAAAGTTCACAGTGACACAGGCAGATAGGGAAGTGAGACTCAAACCCCCTTCCCGGTCTGTGTCACACTGTCCTCCAGCCCCAGGAGGACGACAGAAAAAGCAGTGAACAGGTCTGGCCCAGGTCACATATCTGAGATTCTAGGCTACCCCTTCTCTCTCTGCTCTCAGCCCCCTCTGCCAATGGTGGACCAGGAGTGGATTCAGGGCTGGCGAGCCAGGCTGTCCTGGTGTTGTCAGGGCCTGGGTGTGAATTGGGCACAGAGAGCCTGGGTGGAAGGACAAACAGAGGAAGATATTTGTCCAGTAGCATTTCTTTACGGTGGTACTGGACTCTCCTTCACCCAAGTGATCCGGATAGGACCCCATAACTGCCCAGCTCAGCTGAGCTCCCGAAGCCCCAGGTTCTCAGGATGGCCTGAGACTCTGAGTGGAGCAGAACACTGTGCTGTCCACGCAGATCCCTCTTGTGAGCTCACCGCCCACGCGCCTTTGCCGGGGACCCTGGCGGCTGTCATCGGTGCCTTCGTTGGGAAGTGCTGTAGGTTCAGAAAATGGTCCCCCAGGTTCATGCTCTTCTCAGAGAGGTCAGTGTAGTGACCACCAGGGGTCAAGTTGTCAAGGCCCTGGCTCAATTAAGGTGACCAAACCTGCCAGCCTGAGAGCTCTCTGGATGAACCTGAGGCCTCGTGTGTAACCGCATGGGGGTCACCTCCTCCTTCTACCCAGTCTCACCTCCTCACCTGCTTCCTGATGTCTTGCCAAGGCAATTCACCATCTCAGAGTGTTTTTCCAAGGAGCATATTCTAAGAGGTCAGCTGTTTCCAACATGGTCATCAGGACAGAGGAGGCCACTATACACCCACAGGGCTCTGGTTCTCACCTAAGTCCCCAGTACACATCTCAAAGTCCCCAGAGAGATCTTTGTATTTCTTATATTTCTTGTATCCTTGTTCCTTGTATTTTTATAGAACAAAAAAGATCCTGACACACTAACTGCTCTGGGCTCTGAACGACAGTGGGAGAGTCAGATCGGTCCCGAAGGTGGAAGGTGAGTCCAGGGGAATCAGGGCCGTCGATTCCTCCTACAGAGTGACCCAGGAGACACTCAGCTAGGGGGTGAGCTACACAGCGGATGCTGCTTCCTTCTACCCTCCACGTCCTACACAGGAATCTGTCTTTCCACCCACCCTAACCAGAAACACACACAGAAAATAATCCTGTGAGCTCCAACTCAGACTTTCAACAACGATACTTAATGAGTCACCACAGTGCACCCCTTGTCACCACTCACATCTCCACAAATAACCCGGTCTCTGAGGAAATAGAACACCGGTAGCCATTCTTCCACTTAACGTGATAAACACATTCCGTGAACTCTCAACAATACGCTCAGCTTTTCCCACAAGAGGATGCAGAATACTATTTTCCTGCTGGTGAGATTTATTCTCTCCAGCTCATTTGATACTTTATATCTTAAACACTGAGATATAAAATGAACTACTGGGAATACATCGAATGTTAGATGACAACGAGATGAGACAGGGAAACCAAATAAAAACGTGACTAATATGCATCCAAACATATTCACACCAATCAATATAAGGAAGAAAAATACTTGTCACTCCTATAGTCCCATTTCTGCGACTAGACCTGTGGTTAGAACCACTATCTGTAATCCCCGTTCCTCTACCCACTCCTTACCCGCCTTACCCTTAGCAAATGCCTTAGCTAGTCGAGATCTCTTGTCAGGTGAGGTGACCAAAGCTTCTTTCTGGAAGATTTTGGTCCATTATCAGGCCCGCTGAGTTGGATTGTTGTTGTTGTTGTTGTGTTTAATATTTTAATCACGGATCCAAGGAGTAATGAGGGGTTTACCTGAGTTCCATCCATAATCCTGCTTACCTCAGTCCTGTGGTAACAGCAATTCTCCTCCAGAGTCCCCATCGACAGACTTAGCACCCTATTCGATCATACTCTGGCGATAGTCGATAGTTTCTGCACCAACTCCAGAGGATCTAAGCAATAATTCACAGATTCTTCCAGCGTAAAGATCGTGAATAGGTCGCTCTAGTTACTTCCATCTGGAGTATTTCATCCTTGGAGTGTTTGATCAGCACTTAAGGGAGCAGGAAGCTCGTTGCCCTCCCGGATGCCTGACCTGCCTAATGTCAAGGAGCAGCAGCGCCCCCACAGGCAGCTGGAAGAACTGACAGGAAGTCGTCTCTGTGAGAGCCCTGAAGTGTTGGCTAAATTTCCTCATTTTTCCTCCCTTATCTATGTCTGGTTCCTTGACACTCAAAAGAGATTGTTATTTCCAGTTTCAGACCTGCCAGGTCCTACTCTTCCCTCTTGCTCTACAGGTGACTTTGGGAACATCACTCACCCTATTGAGCAACTGCCCTTCTCTGTTTAAATGCGCTGGCCGCTTTCTGTCTTAGAAACAGTGGACAGGGGGCATCCTGTGGACCCTAGACACATGGACCCTAGACACGTGGCCGAGCACCACAGGCACAGGCAGCATCATAAACCCCTGGCATCACTGCACAGTGGGTACAGCTGTGGAGGAAAGGGATTAGTAGCACTGCCCTGGGGGTGTCTTCCCCCCAGGTAAACTAGGGAGGGGCCATAGTCTGAAGTGGTGTGAACTCCCTTCTATCAAATCCGTCCCTGTGTCAGCGGCATTGTCCTGGAGGCCCCTCTATGTGCTAAGAGGCTGCCATAGCACCTGATATGTTACCCAGAAATTCCCGCTTACCACACCTGATGGCACATCATGCCTGCCCCCAACGTCCTTAGGAGAAAGTATCACATTGGAACTGAACTGTTTTTGAATCATAGACACGTTAGTTTTACTGTTCGTTCACCATTGGATGAACCAGACCCTCCCCACAGGGCACTGACTCTGCTGTCCCCACAGAGTCAGGGAACCTATTACTGGTTCCATCTTCCCATCCTGATAGCAGCTCTGCAGTCACCTCCAGAGAAGCCTCCTGCAGCCCCTCACTTCACAGTACCCACCTGGCATTTCTTGTCTGATATCAACCAATTATCTGCAGGTCACCAACTGCTACACAATTATTTACCTATCATTATTCAGGTTGATTGATTGACTTGTGCTAATTATTACCCTCAGTAGTCAGGAATGTTTTTTAATGTAAGAACACACGCATGACAGTCAGAGGAATGAACAGACAATAGCCTATTTTTCTCCTGCAACAAGTCTGGAGCCAGATGCTTGCTCTCCAGATACTCACCGATTCCATGAAGTTCCCGACCTTTCTCACTTTCTGTTCCACCACCCTACTATAAAGGCTGTTCATCCTTGTTGAAGTATCTCAGGATGACTGCTGCAGCCCCAGCTCTTATAGGACAGCCCTGCTGGAATTCTCTTCCTCGGGTAGAACCAGCCCAGTGGAGGTCCAGGGACTGTGCCCGCCTGGTTTCTTGGAAGAGACGTCCCCCACATCTATCTGGCTGTGTGAACCCTCCAGAGAGCTGGAGCTGAGGGTGAGGTCTGTAGGGGCCACCCCTCCCTCTCTGTGTCCCTTGAGACTGAGCCCTTCTCTGAAACCACAGTTACATAATGACTCATATTGCTCTTTAAAGCACAAGCTCCTTATAAATATCTCCTAGAACTCATGAATTATTTTTACTTTATTTTATTTTTCTTAGAACAGATTAATTTTTAACTAGTCAGTATCCTCAAGATGCACACACCAACATTTGCTCATTGGTTCTCTCCAATCCATCATTTCTCAGCCTCAATTCTTCGAAATCTCGGGTTATGGAAATTTTACAAAAGTTCCACAAGAAAGGACTGTGTTTATGTGCACTATAAGACCACGTCCACTTGTTGAGTCTGTTTTCATTTTTTGACCAACTGGAGATCATTCAAACCCTAGGACTCTGAGTGGAGGGATGGCAAGTCAGTGGCTGATCACAGAGTCACCAGCTGATCTACAGATGTGAACGAGAAAATGAAAAGATCCACATTCCAGTGTATGACGAGCCAATACAAAAACACAACACGTGCAGCATGTAGTCAGAATGTTCTGCATCATAAACTGGCAAACAACTGTTTATCAGGATGGATAAGTACAAAATTTCACCAGTATCAATGTGATTTTTGTAGCTATTGTACATGATGGTGACATTCAAGAACATCTGTTCTGCAGCAAAGACCTACCCCAGCAAGCACGGTCATACATCTCAGATGTTCCAAAGGCTGTGTTCTCCAGAACGAGATTCCAAAAAGGACTGGGTTGACAATGGGACGGCCGATGCTCCAGCAATCACTTGGCTCCACAAGAGGTTTTACATTTCCGTTGAGGAAGAAAATCCTGATATTCTCACAAGAAATGGTCCGTTCTGAGTTACAAGCACCTGTGGATCCAGAGGTCTCCCTGCTAACTGAGCCCCAGGACAACCATGTCCCCTCTCCAGGCTCAGCTCCTTCGCTGCCTTCTCTCATCACTGCTGAAAAGATTCAACATGCAAAAAAAAAGAAAGAAAAGGAAAGAAAGTGCCTGGCTCTTGGATGGCCTCTGACTCATGGCGATCAATCTTATTATTAGTTTATGATCATTCTGTGCCAAGAGAGGCTGGAAGCATTTTCATGAGAGAAAGGCCTCCTTGTGAGGAGAGGGAGCTGGGAGACAGCTGAGCCCTCAACACCATGGCCCATCCCCCATATAAAAGAACTGAGATTCGCCAAGACATCCTGCTGCTTTGGAAGTTGACACCTACAGTTTTCATCAAAAGTTTGTAAAACATTGGCTTCACTCTTTTCCATATATCAAGTGGAAGCAAATACATCATTATTTGATGTCCACTCTTTTAAAAAATTCTTCTAACATTTGGAATTCTTTTCTCTGTCTTTCTTCTCTTTGAGCTTGTTTCCATCCCACATCCCTTACTGAGTCTTATCTGCTCACATGTTTTTGGACCTGAAAGTTTCTTATTCATTATCCTGTCATACATCTTGATCATAAAAATATATGTTAAATTTATATTTCGAAATTTGTTTTAGATCCTGTGGTTTTAAGTGGAACATGACTTCCACGTTGAGTTATAATTATTTGTGACAAAATTTGATCAAAACAACATAAACATATTCAAATTTTCATAAGTAATTATTAAATAGTGTTGATTCATGGATCTATCAATTAATAGGACTTACTGCTAGAACGAAACAGTGTCCTGCATCAGTTCTGTCCTGGCTTTCATTGTTATATGAAACTCAAAAAAACCTTGGTCTCAAACACAGACATTCACAAACAGAAGTTTTGAAATGTAGTAGTGTTACTTACTGATCGTTGATTGTCAAAAATTATTTTTTTAATGATCTACCTCTTGGCAGCTCTATACTATACTCTTTTAATTTTGTTGAAAGCAAAGGACTGGAGACCACCTGACTTCAAGAGGATTCCGGTGGTGGATTGTTTGATGCACCACCTTCTGGAATGAAAGGCTTATGGCCCCATCTGCTGGGAGAGCTGACTGCAGGCAGCCCTGCCCTCATCTGTCAGCTCCCTGAATGAAGAGCACCACCTCGCGCTATACAATGTTCCTGCCCTGGGCAGCTGGCCTCTAAAGCCTGATCAATGTGAGGGTCTGAAGATCCATCCTCTCAGCCCAACTGGGAGAACTGGGAAAGGCCATCCCAGCAGCCGAGTTCCCCGTGGGGTCACTGAAGATGAGCCTGTACTGCAGCTGATTCCCTCTTTGGGCCACCCTGCTTGTGACCCATGGCTTGCTGAGTGGTTGGTCCAAGAGAACTCCCCCTAGTGAAACTCCTACAAGCTGGCTCCATCCCAGAGTCAGCTTCCCAGGGAACCACCTGCAGAGAGGTGTCGCCTAGCCATTTGTCATCTACCTTCTCAGTTTCTGGGATATACATCAAGAAGGCTTGACCAGAACTTATTAGTTAAATCTGCTGCTCCTTCACTAAGGGCCCCTGTGTAAGACATATATTTTTTAAAATTGAGAAAAATTAGAATATTTGTAGTGCCTCTTTGCCAATATCTTTCGAGAAAATGCTTTCATGCTGTCATGTACTTGGAGTATACTTTTTCTACAAAACTTGGGACTGCCGATTTATATCATTAAATCTATGGAAAAGTCCCACTGTGTAATCTAACTGGCAAAGCCAGTCTACACTGTCGAATATACTGTTCAGACATACTTTCCTTAGAACCCGTCTGACTCTATTTGTCAGTAGAAGTACGATATCGCATTAATGGGCATTTAAAGGAGTATCGTTAAATCACGGAAAATTAAGAGATGTCTCCAGTGAGATCAACATTAAAATGAGGTGACCTCATGCAGTCATTTATCTATTTTATAGTCACTTTTTAAAAACAAGTCACTAGGCGATCGTTATTAATTTGCAACCTGCAATGCAATAGCTACCATTGTATGCCACGTATAGTTATAAATAAATGTGAGGATGTGTTGGCTTTTAGGAATGATAAAATAAGAATTGAAAAGAAATCACATTAGTTTCAATAGCCATCGGGGTAGAACGCTTCAGACGAATGTCATAAGGCAGACTGGACCACTGAGGCTCTCTGGGTAAGGCCACCAAGCTGAGTGTTGCTGGTGGAACAGTTGTAGGAGCTGTGGCTGCTACAAAGCCACCACCTGTCAGGCAGGGTCTCCTGATGATAGAAGTATAACCCTTCCAGGTGTCAATCCAAGACTTTGGAAAGGACCTGAAAAACAGGATTCTGCTATGCAAATATCTAAACTCATTTGGTCGGGTGAGGCAGGAACTGCCGTGCACTGACCACCCCTACTCCAGCCCACTCACCTCCCCTGGCTGGAGGGAGAGGGTTTTCAACGTTTTCCAGACATAACTGGGACTAGAGTGAGGCATGAGGCAAGTCAGACACTCTCCTTTCATGCAAAATTTAAGAGGGGTTTCCCAAAACTCATTAATCAACATAAATAATATTCAATGCAATATTTTTGAAATCAAAATTAATGCAAAAAGTATTCTATGATGAATAAAACATCAAAACTGTAAGTAAAGTCAGGATCCCATCCTACATGGGTGCAACTCACCTCACTCACCTCCCCTCAGGCCCGGTCCTGGTTTCAGGGGTGAGGTGGGTGCCAGGGAAGATGTGGAACCAGAGTCCTGCTCCTTCATCCTGCTCTGGACCCCTCCCGTGGAGCCCTTCCCTGGTCTCTGCCTGCCTCCACCTCTGAGCTCCAGCCCTTTCCTAGACTTCATCTCCTTCTACTACTGGCCTCTGCTGCCCCCTACTGGACTCTCTCCTTCGGGCTGCACTCCAGTCAGTAGATTGGGAGAGTTGTGTGTTAAATCAGTTGAAATTTTCCAATTCTAGGCTGGCCCCACCCCATGTCCAAAAAGACTGGTCCTCCCTGGTCTCTGGCTGGTCCTGGTAAGTCCCAGGACACAGTCTTTACACCAAGTTGCTGTGTGTCTTAGGAAAGAAACTCTCCCTCTCTGTGCCTGTTTCTCATCAGTAAAAGAGCTAGAAGATGGCTGCCAAGTCGGTGAGTCTGTGATATCTACAGAAGCAGCTGGATTCTTTCCCCATTTTCTGTGTTACTAAAGGATCTGGGATCTTCAGGGTTCTTGAGGACCCCTCAGAGGGGGCTCAGGAGCCACAGAGCCAGACCTTGACTCAGAACTCAAAGAGATTCCAGAACCTTTATCATCTCCTTAGATAGATACTTTGTCACCCTCTGCCTCAAACCCCCACCCTGAGGCACCAACATTGATATGCTCAAGATGAAATGAGAAAGACCAGCAGGTTGAATTTGGGGATAGAGGGGAGCTGGGGAGACTGGGCCTAAGAGAAAAGAGTCCACAGTAGCCACAGGCAGCGTCTCTGTGGCCTGTGGGATAGAGAGTGGGCAGGAGACTGGTCAGCAGGAGGCAGGGGGTACCCTCTGACACAGAGCAGGCAGAAGTGACTAATTAGGGACACAGCCCTCCGCTCCAGAAAAGAAGGGCCAGGGAAGGATGCAGAGGAGCCAGGGACACTGAGTAGCAGGTCCACTGAGCCGAACAGCTGGAACTAGACTCCTCTGGCCAGGCCTGAAACCAGCCCTTGGCACATCTGAGTCCAGGGAGGGGGCAGAAGGCAGAGCCGGGCGAGCCAGAGCTGCAGCTGCACCAGCTGGGAATGCTCAGCCTATCCCTCGAGGGTCCCCAGGGCCCAGTCAGACCTCGATTTCCGACTGTGGCCACCACAAGAGGATGTGGCCTGTGGTGGTGTCTGCCCAGAGGCAATGGCAGGTGTGTGGGTGGGGGAGGAGGAGCAGCTGGGGATGCTGCATTTAGGTACAGCCTTCTTTTCCCCAAGACATGGAGCTGTCCCCTGGGGAGAAGCATGCCTCTGGCCCCTGGGCAGTGGGTGAGTGTCACATCCACACCCGGGTACTGGGAGAGAGCAGCTTTAGCCTGGACTCCAGTGCAGACACTACCCCAGTCCCTCAAGCACTAGGAGCAAAAGGTCAAAGACAGGAGTGGGCCGAACACTACAATGGGGAGAAGCTTGACTGGATCTGGGGCCTCCCAGGGGCTCCCCCTATACCCTTCATGACATCTGTTAGGGCGCCCACACCCATTACCATTCGGTGCCTTGCCTGTCTTCATAGCCAGGGATGTGTGTGTGTGTGTGTGTGTGTGTGTGTGTGTGTGTGTGTGTCTGTGTGTGTTGTATAATCCAGCCCTCAGCACTGAAGACTTATCCCTCGGAAGTTGTCTAAGCAGTGTTTGCAGGGTGGAAAGATCCAGCCTAGAGTTCCTTGAAAGCTGCTTTGATGAGTTTGGTCAAACCATTAAGTCCAGTCACCATCATCCACTTCACCTCTTTCTTCCTCCTCATTATCATCATTATCAAGAACTGTGGAGGGTCTGAGATTTTTACTCTACTTGCAAGCTAAAAAAGTAAGCCTGTCACAGACTCCCAGATGCTGGCAAAAGACACAAGACTCCTGGGTCAGGGACAAAGACCACTTTATTACTCACAGTTTATTACTCGAGTAGCCTGAGTATCAGTATCATTAAGAATATCAGCTGAAATAGCATCTTCTTGCACCGGTTCTCTGAGTCCCTTAGGGTGATGTAAAGAGGGGCAGGTGACAGCTGAGCATCCAAGCTTGGGAACTCCACATCTTTTATACTGGCCAGTAAGCACGTTTCGCTCCAGAGGGAGACATCATCTCTTCTTTCTGAGGCTGTTCACTATACAAACAGCCTTGGAAAAATGGTCCAACACGAAGTCAATCGGTGCCTTTGCTCAAGAGACATGCAGAAACACAGAGATCCTCAGACAATTGCCTTCCAGCAACCATTATCCATATCCATGAACTGAAGTCCCAAGTTATCTGTCTGTTACTGCATCCAATGGAAGACGCTGGATCCATTTTCATCAAACATAGCAGGAAAGTTAAGGGTTATCTGACTCAAAATATGGGCCAGATGACTTGTAAAGGCACCTCCCAGGAAAGTCATCTTGGCTGGTCCTGAGTCCCCCTTTAGAGTTGTTGAAACAGAAAACCAAGAGCTTGAAGGGCTGCAGCTCTGGGCTTCAGTGAATATATGAAAGATCCGGTGGCTAAAATAGCAACTGGAAAGCATGAGGGTGGGTGCTGGGTGTTGACAGACAGGAACCTGCAACCTGCGGTTTTCAGTTCTCCTAGACATCTGGCAGTGTGACTCCGAGAGTGATGCTGCCGTCCACAAAGCATGCCCTGGAGTCGTGCAAGGGCCAGCCCTCTTGACTGTGTGGCACTAAGAAAGGCCTCTTGTCAGAGCTAGATGAGCAGCATCAGTCTCATCATCGCATTATATATTATATTCCTGGACTTCAAAAAGGACCGGAACCTAAAGCAACTGTGCAGCCCATCTCTCCTGCACCTCAGCCCAACAGAACTCAAACCATGGCTCCCTTAGGAGCAAAGCACAAGACTTCCAAGTAGACAGAGGGCCGGAAATGCAGGAGACAAACTCACTTCTAAATTCCAGCTCATCTCGCATTCCCGTCCCGGAACTACCTTGGGTCCTGCATTCATCTTCTCTGATCCTTAGTTTTCTCACCTGTAAAACAGGGACACTTGCCCCAAGGACACACCAATAGTTGCTCTGAAGGCCAAAGTAAGGGGAGAGTGGAGAGGGCATCGGCATCCGTTCAACATTCATCCTCAGGCTCTCCTTGCTGCAGAAGAGTTCTCCCCATTTCACGGATAAGGAAACTAAGGCCCAGAGGTGACCTAGGTCTGGATGGTCTCAACATTGACGAGCCTGACGTTACTCCTTGAGTGAGGGGTTTAGATCACTCCCCGCAGGGCCCTGCCTAGCTGAGAAGCCGAGTGAAGAGCTGACCAGAGGGGAACCAACCAGGTTTGACCAAAGCAGCCAAGGACAGGCTGAGCTTGACTGGCAGGACTGCAATGCTCAGGTACCCAGCCTGGGGACTGATCAGAAGAGAAGCCCCAACCCTACAGAAAGGAACTCAGGCCTGAGCAACTTCTGACCCACTGGGCGCTTGGCTGCCCTCCACAGCCCCTCCAGGCCCCAGGGAGATGTTCCACAGATGGGGGCAACCTTGAGGAACTGGGGAAGGAGGGCAGGAGCAGGTGTGGCCTACCCAAAGCCTCAGAGGCGGGGCCAGCGGGGGCTTCAGTGGGAGGTGGTTGAGCTCTGGATCCCAACCACAGCAGGGCAGTTGGCAGATGCCATTCTGAGGATGATCCTCAGAGGTAACAACCTTGGAGAGGATCAGGCAGTGGGGACAGGGACCAGAGAAGACTCAGGCAGAAGATGGGGCCATTAGGATGGCCACTGCCAGCAAGAAGGACCAGGGGCACCTGCCAACAGCACATGCTCCCTCCAGGGAGCCCACGCTGAAGATCAGACCAGAGATGCCTTTGATCCTGAGGGTGGACGAGGCCCAGAACAGGCCAAATAGGCCATAAGGACCCCGGGGGCCAGAGATCTGGCCCCAGGCAGCACTGGCCCCTGCTGCTGCTGGGCCTGGTCGTGGACACCCATGGCTTGATGCCCCTGATGGTAATACTGTGGAGCAGGGCTCCAGGCCCCCAAGACGTGGCAGGAAGCGGCCTTCGGATCCTAAGGGACAGGTAAGGAGCCAGCATGTCATGGGGGAAGGATGAGAAAAAGCGAGCAGGGGCCTGGACAGACATTGACTTTATTTAAAGTTGACATTTTTATCCAGTATAGATTTGTTTGCATTGATTTTTATTTTTTTTAATAGTGTATTAAAATATTACTTATCTCGATGACTGAGTCTTTTGGCACCTCTTGTATTTTGCACCTCAGACCAGTGCCTCACTCACCTCGTCATGGTCTTCTGGGTAGGGCAGATATAGGGAAGTAGGGGCAGGGCATACCCAGCAGGCACTATTTTTCATTTTAGGGGCAGACTCTCCTGGTCAGTGTTCCCACAAGGTCCTGCTGTCTCAGACGGAGACAAAGGCCCAGAGAGGTGGCCGCAGTCCCCCTCTGGGCCTGAACGCTGTGACCTCATCAGCGTGTCTTGCGTCTTAACAAAATGGTCCAAGAGAAGCAGTGGTCGGCAAGGCGTAGAGAGAGGGGGCTAGGGCTTGGCTTGGTCTCTCCTCCGCTCCCCGACTCGTTCATAAATGTTTACCTGGGCCAGGCCTGGGGACGCAAGGTGGGTAGAGCTGAATCAAGTGAGTCATGTCCAGACGAAGGAACAGACTCATGGGCCATTTTAAGAGCAGTAAAGAGCGAGGGGTGTGCCCACACTCGTCTTACAGATGGAGGGGTGCTGACCGATAATGGGAGTGCTCCAGGCAAAGAGAGCGGTCGGAGAGAGAAGAGCGAGGTGCGCATGCGTGGCAGAGAGCTGGCAGCAGAGCTGGGTCTCAGACCACCGGGGTCTTGTGGGCTCCATATTTTATCTTAGGGTCCAGGAGAAGTTGTTGAGAGATTTCAGTAAAGGGCTGTTAGAGCTGGATCCGTGTTTTGGAAAGACGGCTTCAGATCGGAGATTGGTGTGAGGCCAGATGAGAGGACAGAGAAGGGGCAGTGGCCGAAGCCTGAGGCTTGGGCACCGGGCGGAGGCACTGGTCTGTGCGGGCACCAGGTCCAAGATTAATATTGACATTGCCCAGTGAATTTGAAGCGATGATACCGGAGAATTGATGGAGAGGAATGGGCACCCTCATGGACTGTTTATAGAAGTCTAAAATGTACAACCATTTTAGCAATATCCAAGTCATAAAAGAAAGCGTATTTGTTTAAATTGTGTAATTCCACTTTTAGGAGTTCATCTTGGTGGGGGGGATAATCGAAGAAATAACCAAAGGTTTACAAACAAGAATAATGAGTTCAACATTATTAATGATGGGAGAAAATTGGACATAACCTAAATATCCAGCCAAAAGAGTGTGACTAAATACAGTATGGAGCGTCCATCACAAGGGATCTTACACAAATCTCCAAAATTATGTTCCTGAAGCATCTCGAATAGGATGGCAAAATCCATTTTTAAAAGGATACATATGGTGCCAAATATACAGAATGCTTTTCAGTTAGGTATTTTTAAGTATGTGCACATTTTCAAAAGTTCATCAGAAAATATAGAAAAATGTCAATGGTGAGTCTCTGGCTGGTGAAATTTCACCGAATTTTAATTTTTGTTTCATGATCATCTGTAGTTATGAAAATATTTACAAGAAGGTTTATTTCATTTTTATCTTTTAAAATAATTTTCAATACAAGAGTAACGTACTCGTAAAAAAAAAAAAACGATTAAGCACAGAAGCACGTAAAGTAAAAATTGAGTGTCTCTGCTTACCATTTCTCCACACCTTACCCTAAAACCCATTCTCCAGAGACAGCCACTGTCCGGTTGGTCTATACACTTCCAGCCCTTCTCCAATGTGTGTATGTCCCTGAAAACACACACACACACCTCTAGTTGGTGGTGGGATTTTATTTTTCAAAAATGAAATACTTCTCTGCATATTATCCCACAACGAGCTCTTAAACAACCTGTTATTGACGTTTTCTATAACAGTTTATAGGGACCTCCCTTGTTCTCGTTATGGCTTTGTAAGAATTCAAAGTCTGGATGAACCAGAATACATTTAAGCATTCCCCTATTCAAGGACATTTCAGTTGTTTCCAGTTAAAAAATATAATTTTTTCCACTGCAATGCCACAGTGGAAATCTCCATGGGAGTAAGCATATGCCATGTGTGCATGTACAAAGTGCACTTATGTTATTACCATAGGATAGACGCCTAAAAGTGGAATTGCTGGATCAGAGAGAAGGTGCTTTTGGAATTTTCTTAGGTAGTGCCCAATTGCTCTCCCAAAAGGCTGTTCCAACTCACACTCGTTACAGTGAATGATGGTGCTCTGTCCTCCACATCCTTGCCAATAATGTGATATTGTTGATCTTTTTCTACTTTGCCCATGCGATGAGCAAAAATGAGAGTATGTTTGTTGTTCATTTATTTGATCATTGATAAAACTTATTTCCCTTTTATACTTTTGTTGACTGAGTTTATTTCTTTTGTGAATTTACTGGTCATAGTTTTGCCTGTTTTTCTATTCAGTTGGTTGTATTTTCTTATAAATCTATAGGAACTCTTCATATATTTGAGATATTAACCCCTTTGTCAAGGATATATGTTGTAAATATTTTTCCCTGATCTATTTTATGCCTTTTGTTAATGGGGTCTTTCGCTATAAAGCCATTTTTAATTTTATTTGTCAAATTGGTTTAACTTTTTTTTTAATGGTTTCTGTGATCTGTGACAAGCATAGAGGAGGACTCTTTATTTGAATATTACAAGTTCATTTTTTCTATTTTATTCTGGAACTTTTATTGTTTTGGTGTTTGTTTTTATTTCAACTGCAGTATATTTTTGTGTATGTAAGGATATAATTTATTTATTTTCCAAATGGTGAGCCAATAGTCAAGTATTTGTTGAATAGAAATGCAGTTTCTATCACTATCAAATACTAAACTATTGATTAATCACTTTCTCTCTTTGGTTCTAATGACCTAATGATCAATTCTTGTATTCATTCCACCCCGTTTTAATTACTTTACCTTTACAACATGTTTTGGTATCAGAGGAAGAATCCATTATTATTATTATTTTTCAAAATACCTGTGTTCTCTGTCATTATTCTTCTGTTGGACTTGAGAATCGATTCACTCATTTTCAAAAATCATTCCTTTGGTGTTGCGTTTGTAATTTCATGGAATATATGAATTAATCTGAGAAGAATTGACATCTTTGCAGTGCTCAGCATTTTCTTCCAGGGATATGATATGCTCCCCACTAACTCATTATTGTATTCTGTCCATTGGTCAAGTTGTTTTATATTTCATTCATGGAAATCTTGCTCATTTTCTGTTGTTTATTTTTTATGATTATTTAGAGTTTTTAAATATAATTTTTATTGAAGCTGTAAATTTTTTCTCAACTTCATATCTTAAATGGTTACTGCTGTGTAGAAGGGAAAACTACTGGTTTCTGCATGTTGCTCTTGTATTAGTTCTAATAGTTCTTCAGCTGATGGTCTGGGGGTTTTTCAAAGTAGATTATCACATCATCTACAAAGAGCGATGCTCTCTCTTTTTTCCTATTACTTATTACACTTCTTTTTCCCCCATCTCATTTCATTGGCTAGAATCTGTAGAATGTGTTGAATAATGAAAGTGAGAGTGGGCAACCTGGACTTTAAGAAATGTGAAAGTTGCTATGAGTTTGGTGAAAGTTGAAGAAGTTTCCTTAAATAATTAACCTGATAAAAAGGCTGGGTGTTTGCGCTCTTTAAATCAGAAGCAAGTATTGAATTGATATAGCTATTATATTAAGTTTTGTTTCAAAAACCTTATGGGCACATCTTAAATACAACTGTGACCAAATGGCCCTGCTACTGAGGTGAAAAAAATACTGGCCCCAAAGTAACATGTTACCTTCCAATTTAGATAAACCATATTGGGAGATGAAATCAGGTTTGGCAAAGCCTAATAATTCTTGCCATCATAAACTCTTAGAGTGTAACTTGGTGTTTCTGTTTCTTTGTCTAAGTTTTTAATGATATTTTTGTATTTTGGTAGAATGTCTAAAACATAGAGGGTGATTTAATGAGGGGAAAGCATTCTGGGACAACTCCAGGCCTCTCTGGCTTGGAGAGAAATCGGCTGAAGTGAGGACAATACAGGGCAATGTGAGGTGTTTCAATGGGGCCTGTTGAGTTTGAGGTTCCGTAGGGCATTCAAGAAGAGTTCAGGAGGCAGAGCCCATGTGAATCTGAGCCAAAAAATAAAAGAGGCCAGGGCTGGAAATAGAGATGGGAGACCCCTGGGCACTCGCTGAAGTATACAGTGTGGGTCACAGACAGAGAGAGTGGGAGAGTACAGGAGGAAGGGGGTTATAGGTGGTGGTCTTGGAGTCAGCAGCCATGCAGGGGCTGGGGGAAAGGGAGGGGCCGAGTGGGTAGTCTCAGATGCCAAGGGGAAGTCACCAGAAAGAGGGACCTCTTACACAGACATCAGGGGACTGGGGAGGAACGTGGGACTTGACCAGGATGAGGGTCTGGTTGGCTTTGACCTGAGAGGTTTCAAAGAAGGATGAGAGTGAAAGCCAGGGGGACCCAACCATGTCCCGGCACGTGAAACAGTTGGGAGCCATTGTTGGACAAATGCACAGATGATGGATGGATGGGTAGATAGATAATGGATGGGTGGGTGGGTGGATGGATGGATGGATGGATGGACAGGTGAAGACAGTGGTCTGAGAGATCAGAAAAGGCTTCATGAAAGAGGTGGAACTGAACTGTGTTTCAATGTGTGGAGACAAAGGGGGAGGGTGTCTCCGTGGGGGACCACCATGAGTCAGAAATGACCCTGTGTCCATAGGCCCAGGGAGGACGTTCATTTAGCTGGAAGATGGGAAACTATGGAGAAGGAGCACTCAGAGGCCCCAAAATGAGGCCCCACCCAGCCCAGGCCTCTGGGGACTGACTGCCCTCCAGCCCCACCCCAGAACATAGCTCTACTTGGGCAGCCTTGCACCCGTCACGCCCAGCAGCTTCCTGCTGCAGACTGGCCCCCAGGGAATAGGCCCCAAGTGTTGGCCTGGCCGGTTTTAGTCTGAGCCTCAGTCACTGTGGTATTTCTTCGGTGGAGGGACCAAGGTCACCGTCCTAGGTAAGTGGTTCTCACCACCTTTTCCATCCTGTCCCACCCCTCTGTTGTCTTGGGAAAGTCACTCTTCTCTCTTGGGGCTTGCTTCCTCTCTGCTTTCCCAGCAGACTGACCCCCACCTTTCTCTGTGGAGTCTGGGAAGGCAGGTTGGTCTCCGTGTAACCAGCAGGCAGGACCTCAATGGCAGGAGCCCCTCCAGAGGTTGACAGTGGGATGCAGTCAGGTCCCCGGGGCTGGGGTTTTAGTCCTAGAATGGGTCTCCTTCACTTCCTCCAGGGCAGATGCCCACATGGGAGCTAGGACTCCTTCTGACAAGGGGCACTGGGGGAGATTAGAGGCAATCCCAAGCCCCTCAATGTCTGGGCTCAAGGCATGATGCCCATCTAAGCTGGGAGGGTCACACAGGAGGAGGCCAGGGCAGGGCTGGGGTTATGACCCATGGAGGATGATGAGAGGGGTCCTGCTCACTCTAAGCTGAAGCTCTCGGGGCCTCTGCTGGGCCATGGGGACATGGAGATGCAGAGACGTGGGTGAGATGGGGCGAGCTGGCTAGAAACCCAGCCCTCCCAGGATGGTGGTCAGAAAAGAGTGAATCGCATGGGACAGAGACTCCTCTGACCCTGCAGCCCCGTGATGCCTGGGGCCCAAGTGTCCCATCTATCCAAAGGTCAGCCTCCCACAGGGTGTTAGATTCAGAGGATGACAAATAGGGGAGTGAAGTGGGAACTCAGCTACACAACTGCCTGGTGAAATCATCGGTTGTCAGAGGTACTGGGGTGGCCATGGGGCTGCTGCGCCCATTGTGTGGGGGAGCGGCTCCAAGAACTCAGCCTCATTTAAGGGACCTGAGGTCAGTGCACAAGGAATAGGGAAAATGGGCAGAGCCGCAGTGGAGCCCTGGGGTTTGGGCTGGGAGGACGCAGTCCTCACTGGAGAGCTGAGGCCAGAGAACAGGCAAAGCCAAGTGCCCAAGGGAGGCTGGGAGGCTTCAGGGCCCATTGCATGCTGGGCTCAGGCACGAGGCCTCCCACCCTCTGCCATTATCATCCTGGCCCGTCAGGTGGGGGACCTTAGACCACAAAGGAAGCACCAGGCTCCAGAAGAATAAATGAGTTAGTGGTCTGATGCTGGGCTGGGGGCATGGGAGGTCAGGGCTAGACTCCCATCCAGAGTCTGGAAATCAGAAGGAGGGAGGACAGTCTGCCCTGGTTACACTTGGGGAAATTGAGGCTGCATATGGCAGGGCTTGACAGGGTCACCTGGAGAAGATGACTTAGAAGAGGTTCTGGAAGGGTGGGAAGCTATTTGCTGTTCAGGGGCTGAGTGGAAAGGAGGGGACAGAAAAGGAAGGTCACCAGGGAGATTAAGATCAAACACCTGCGAATGGTCACAGAGGCTGTGGATTAGTGGGGACTATCCCGACACCCACGATTCTCCTTACATCTAACACCCCCTCTTCTATCCACACAGGTCAGCCCAAGTCTGGGCCCTCAGTCACTCTGTTCCCACCCTCCTCTGAGGAGCTCAGTGCCAAAAAGGCCACACTGGTGTGTCTCATCAATGACTTTTACCCCGGCGCTGTGACGGTGGCCTGGAAGGCGGACGGCAGCACCGTCACCCAGGGCGTGGAGACCACCAAGCCCTCGAAACAGAGCAACAACAAGTACGCGGCCAGCAGCTACCTGAGCCTGAAGCCTGAAAGCTGGAAATCTAAGAGCAGCTACAGCTGCCAGGTCACGCACGAGGGGAGCACCGTGGAGAAGACACTGGCCCCCTCACAGTGTTCTTAGGACTCTCCGCTCCCCAGTCTCGGGGGCCGTCCTCAGCCAGATACCCCTTCCCCCAGTTCTCCACTGTACCCCTGAGACCCCTGCCCAGGATCAGCTCAGAGTGGGGAGCTCCACTCTCTTCCCATGTCTATATCTCTTCAATAAAGATCTAATCATTTATCATCTGACATTTCTGATGTGCATTCTGCGTCCGGCTGAGTCTAGGTTAAAGGGTCAGTATTCAGGGGCCACGGGAGTTATGACATGAGATTCCACTACTCGTCATTCACTCAACCAGTCCACCAGGGACCAGGTGACATCTGAGTACTGGTGAGAGCCATGACCCTCAACAGGGACTTATCCTGCATGGACGGCCCTTGGGATGCAGTCCTTGCCACCTGGGAAGGGAGAAGGGCTGAGTGAGCGAGATCCGGGGGGCCCTGAAGGAATCAGGGAGAAATGAGTAGGATCCCAGGCGAGGCTGAGGCATAGAGGCAGTGGGTTTCTGTTCAGCTGTTTGTGGGGTCAAGGTCAGTCTCAAGGTTACGCTATCGGGGGACAGGGTCCTTAACGATGAAGAGAGTCAATATCTGACGTTGGGTTAAGGAGAGAATGTATGGTTGATTTATGAATGGAGCAGATCATTTCAGCCCACATGAGAGAGGATGCGAGAAAACCTGGTCAGTGGGAAAGGGCACCATCCTGGGCACAAAAGGATGTAACGGTCATCTCTAGGACAGAGATCAATTCGAATTCAAGAGCAGAGCTTGGCGGGGTCAGACTCTCTCAGGCCAAAGTGAGTGTGGCCTCAGGCTACAGCAAGGTCAGGCTTCTCAGGTGACACAATACCCCCAGGGCCCCTGTCCACAGGCCCCCTTTCCAACTTGCTCACTGTGTCTCAGCCCCAAGTGCACCTGCAGCTGGTGTCAGAGACATGCTCATCCCCAGGTTCCTCAGGCGGGTGAGGTCGGCTCAGAGAGGTACAGGCCCAACAGGCTGTCAATGCACAGCTCCAGGACTCTCTCAGGCATCGCTGTGCGAGCCTCCAGTTCATCAGGGACACGGAGCTGCCTTCACCAGAGCCGCTGGGCAGTGGGGACAGTCCAGGGAGCTCTGGAGCCACAATGTGGCAGAAGAAGGAGCTCCGCTAGGAGCTTGCTGGCAAACACCCCTGCCCAAAATCATGACCTAAGAAGTGGAAGGATTAAGGTGTTCGAGTGTGCCACAGCATCTGCCTGACCCTGACCCTGATCATGAATCTGAATGCTGAGGCTCCTGTAGGGAAGGGACCCGCCAGGTCTCCCTCATCTCAATGTCCCTGCTGGTAGAATGCCAGAATCTAACCACCCCTGATGCTGCCCCTACTCTAACCTCCCATTTATTTTCTTGTAAGTTTTTAGCAAGGAAAAATGAAAACACAAAAACAAAGACACAGAGGAATAAGAATACCCAGACATTCCAATGAACTAGGTCCCAAAATAATCAATTCATTGACAATGCTGACCCATCAACAATAGAATAGCTCGTCTCTTATGCAATATATGGAAGTAAATATTTCATCTGTTTATCAGGACAAAAGAGCCTAAAAAATAACTAAAATACCATTATTAAACAGAAACAAAAATTATGACAAATATATTAACATTCGTAAATAGTTGTTTTCTCATCCAATGTCTCATATATGTCCTAAGTGTATTTATCTGGTTGTATTTAAGTGCTGTGGCTATTGGGGCTTTTTCATTTTCTTTATATATGAGGATTAAATAAGGTTCAACATTGTGATTGGTGGATTTTGGGTCTGTAAGTATCTCCCAAATCGCTCTAGCTTTTCCTTGCAAAGAAATGGCTGCAAGGACTGAGCTGCTTGTCCCAGGACACTCCCACGATCAGGATGTGGCCCCCAGCCGCACCCTACCCCAAGCCGTACCAGGGTGAGTCTCTCTCTGCTTCGTGTTCCTGCAAAGTGGTTCTGGCATCAGAGGCTTAACAAGGTCCAGGCTGGATTTTGGCAAAATCGCCTCCCAGGGTGACTAGCTACTTTGCATCAAAGGACTCATACCTATATCGAGTCGACCTCCTTTGAGTGACAGTAGCTGCTTTGATATCCAGTGACTCCATTGGGAAGGAATGCATCATGGGATATTGCGGTTCGGTCCTCCTCCTGTGAGGGCTGCATTGTGTCCATGAAGGGAGTGCCTTCAGCTGCCCTTTCTTTACCCCATAGTGTGTTTCATACTCTAGTATAAAAAAAGAAATGAAGACTCTTGCCTCGTGTCCACTACTTTACGGAATAATGATCTATCTGGTCCCTGCCATCCTCCCATGGTGAATAATTACTGTTTGGGTGCCATGGTGAACTCTAGGATGTGAAGCATCTGCTGTGTGCATACACTGTAGCTCTCCTCTAGTGATGATGGCAATGGGGCTGCAAATGATGGACATTTGTCCACTGGGAGCCTCCTTGGGTAGCTCCTGATTGCGCTTACATGACCTCAGAGACCTCTATGTCTCCTGGTTTCTGGGTGACAGCATAGTCTCACTCATCCTGAGCCTATCTGCCCTCAGTCTGAAATCAGCCATTGATCCATGTTCTCCTTAGTAGGAGGTGGGATCTACAGCCACAGTCAGGTGTTGCTCATGTCTCCCTTTGAATAAAGCAGAGCAACGATCGTACGACCAGACCCACTCCAAATTGAAACCAGATTAGAGGATGGCAAGGGGTTATTCCCAAGGTCTCCCTGGAGGACAGGCTGGCATTTCCTACAGGACTACCCTGACTTCACTCAGGACAGTCCCAAGCTAGGATGTCACCAGGGAAGATAAGTCAGAGCCCCTGATTTGATGGTTGGGGACATAGGAAGTTATCAATGGCCCCTATTTGCAGGCCGACCTGCCTCTCCCTCGGAGGGGAGGTTCAGAAGGAAGGGGACATTCTCTGCCCTCTCCTGATGGTCTCCCAAGAAGTTAGGATTGTTTGAAAATACACAGTAGGGATGTCCCACCATTTCCATGGAATCTGACTCATAGAGATGCAAATGCCCTCCACAAACTCATCCCAATTTCCAATAGACAGTAATAGGAATAGTGGATCAGATGCCAAATTCTTTTGGGAGAATCGCTTTCAAGGATCCTGTTGCTGTATATTCACTCCATGTCACCTACCCTGTAACGTGTGGTCATTGAGCAGGGGGGTGGTGCATGTGTGGCCCCGGCTGAACAGATGCCAGCCTCGGGCAGTAGCCCTGACTTCCTCCAACACAGCTGCAGACAGGGGGCTGTGGGTGGGGCAGGGCCTCTCAAGGAGGGGTTTTTGTATGAGACTGTGTCACAGTGTTGGGTGTTCGGCGGAGGGACCCGGCTGACCGTCCTGGGTGAGTCTCCTGTTCCCCCTCCTTGCCTATTCTCTCAGAGGTTTGGATAATTTTCTGCTGTGTCTGCTCTTTTTCTGTGTCTTCTTTCAGCCCTTGGCCAAGGTTTCAGCCAGGATCCCAGTCCCTGGGGCCCTGACCTCTTCCCCTCCTTACTCTTACTGTCCTGCTTGCCTCCACCGGTCACCTCTGACCCCTGAGGCAGAGAAATGGACAGGGTGACCTATGGAGACTCTTCCCTGTCTGCCAGGGTCATGCTGAGTACTAGACTTGTTCTGTTCTGTCCTCCCATTTGGGCTCTTGTTCATCTAGCTTTGTCTCTGGGGTTCGCTTGGGGGGCCCATCTCAAGGAGAAGAGGGAACTAGGAGTAGTGAAGGCATGACCACAAGGAAACTTTAGAAGGACCCAGAACCCTGGGGGCTAGAGTCTGGAGACACACAGGTCAGAAGTTCAGGGAAGCTCCCCTGTCCTGTGAGACTCAGGATCCAGGGCCAAGAATGGTGACGGGGTTGAGGAGCTCCCCCAGATCTCCGTGTGGCGGTCGTGCAGAGTCCTCAGCCACTCTAGACTCAGGGAACCTGGCAGAAGGGAGGACAGAAGGGAGGGAGAAGATGCTGGAGGAAGGGTCATTGAATGACAGGGCGTGAGGACAAGGTGGCTCCTGGGTCTCCACAGGGCACACTTCCTTGCACAAAAGAACACAGATTCTATGGCATGAAAGCTCTAGTGATATGAACAATTTGCCAGGGGAGATGCCAAAAGACTGTATAACGAGACAGAACCAAGGACCCGCAGACAGACTCTGCTTGATCAGCAAAGATCCCGCCCTGTTAGAAATGATCCAGGAGAGAGATACATTTGGGTAAAAACAGACTTTTTAGGGCAAAGATCCTAAGGCTTCCAACACAGAGGTGACAGGCCAGAAATGTCCCAGACTGACCCAACAGGAGGTCAGAAAGCTCATATCATCTCTTCTGGGCACAAACAGACAGACAATGACAGAAAGTCAAGAGGAGGCAAAGCCAGGAGGGCGAGAGTCAGACGTCCGTGTGGAACACAGGGCTTCAAGGGGATCTCTGGACAGGTGCTAGCCGGTGTACAGGCTCAGGGTTACTCAGGAAGATGGCGAATTGTTTGAGGAACACCCTAAGCTGTCCTCTATGGCATAAACCCGAGGATGCAGTGTTCCCTGAACTGGTGTTTCTGACGAATCCTCATGAACTTGTGCCCACATCAAGAATGAGGTCAGGGGCTACCATGAAAGACATCATACCTCTGACTTCCTGCCCTGCCCCCACCCCACAGGTCAGCCCAAGTCTGCGCCCGCGGTCACTCTGTTCCCGCCCTCCTCTGAGGAGCTCAGCGCCAAAAAGGCCACACTGGTGTGTCTCATCAATGACTTCTACCCCGGCACTGTGACGGTGGCCTGGAAGGCAGACGGCAGCCCCATCACCCAGGGCGTGGAGACCACTAAGCCCTCAAAACAGAGCAACAACAAGTACGCGGCCAGCAGCTACCTGAGCCTGACGCCTGAAAGCTGGAAATCTAGGAGCAGCTACAGCTGCCAGGTCACGCACGAGGGGAGCACCGTGGAGAAGACTCTGAGCCCCTCACAGTGTTCTTAGGACCCTCTGCCCACCCCACAGAGAGGCAGGAACAGAAGGATACCCGGGAGGATCCCCCTCCCAACCCCGAATCAACCTCGTCCCTGTACCCCATCAGCTCTCAATAAAATGTGCTCATTGTCAATCAGACGTCATGCTCTCTGCTCATTCTTGGCTTATGCATTTTTGTCCTGATCTCCACCAACCCCAAGTGACACAATCCTCCTGACCCTGAGTGAAAGGAGCAAGTGGACGATATCGCCCTGTTGCCCTGAGGGGGAGTTTCACTTTCACCCAGAAACACCCAGAGAATGTTCCAGAACAGAGGACCCGGGCAGCACAACTCAGTATAGCCCACGTTCACGCCTTCCCTAAATTCTTGTGTGGTCTCCATCCACGCCAAAGGTCCACTGCGTGTGGCACTCATGGCCCACAAGATATGGCCTGAGCTTTCTTCCCAGGATTTCTCAGTCAGTCATAGCTATTCAGTGAATTCCATGGCTTCCTAGATTTTCTGGAAATCCTCCAGCCTCATAGTCTAGAGCCTCCTTCCTTCCTTAGCCCTGCCCCCCCACCCCCGCCACCGCCATTCTCTACGTGGCCAGGGACATAGCCCATTGCCCCGTCCTTCAGGACCTCACTGTCACACAAACTACAGAACCCTCAGTCCCTGGACCCTGGTCATTCACTTCACACTCCTCCTGGGGACCTTCCTACCCATGTGTCTCACAGGGGTCCCAACTGTATTCAAGTCCCCTGGGAGATGAGGCAGATCAGCTTCCTCCATCACTTTACATGCCAGCCCACCCCAACACAAAACTTGATGTCCACTTTTCTCAGATGACTCGCCTGGGGCCTGCATGTAGAAATCAAGGATCGTATTCTAGGAATTAGCCATTAATGGCCTGTAAACCGATTCATCTTGTTTCAAGTACAATCTGTACTATCACATGTGCACACACACACACACACACGCACATGCACACACAGTAATGCATGTCGACATACACTTACATACAAAATGGTCATGCCGACATACATCCATTCACAAACATGGTTGTGGTGGGCATTGCTCTGGGAGTTTCCAGAAGAGCTGGGGTAGAAGGTATAGCAGTGGGGTCCCTGGGTGGACTTGACTATAGACGTGCCAGTCACTGCAGTCCCCAGCTTCTGGGTGTTCAGGAATGACCTGTGACAAGTTAAAAGGCAGGAACATTCCAGTGCAGATTGAGAGTGAGACCTGGAGACCTGAGGGAGGTTGCAGCAGAGAGTCTGGACAGAAATGGCAGGCAGATCTCTGCAGATTGAGACACTGCTTGATGAGCATGACGCTGTGTCAGAGAGAGAACGGTGTCAGAACTCTGTGTACATTGTGTAACCTCTGCAGATGACATAAAGTGGCTGGAAAGCAGTCTGAGACCCTGACTATGGGGGACCCACCCATACCATGCGGTACAATGTGCGTCATAGGTTGGGGGTACTCTTAACTAGAGATGTTCTGAACCAGGACACGTGTACATCAAAAGGAATGAAGGGACACCGGACACTCGCACACTCAAAACTCAGAGAATATGTGCTGGGAGCAGTGACCGCATCCCCAGATGCCCAGGGCCCTGACTGGGCCATTCCTGCTCGAATTTAGCCCATGCATGCCAGCAAGGAGGTGGCTGTCACCACCAGCTCAATAGGAGGACCAAACAGTGACCATTCCACTGCACCTTCAGGCTGGCCCAGCCTAGGTCAGAGAGCCGGTGGTCATCACTGTGCAGAAGTATCTGGGTCCTGAGGGTAAACATCATTCTTCTTTGAACCACACTTCCCATTCCCATCCCTGAAATCCACTTGACCACCTCTGCTGAGGATGTGGTGGCATCCAGGATTCCACCAGATTCCTCAGCTCTGATAGGGGTCTCAGCTCCACGTTCTCTGTGATTCAAGAAGCCTAGTCATTATTTCACAATGACAACTGAAATTCCATTCAAAGGAGCCACCGCATCTCACCCTACCATCTGCCAGATCACCACCCGTGACAAGGAGGCTGGACTTTGGGCTTCCAGTGCAGCTGCAGATGGTGTTGGGCATGGGGTAAAGGAGTTGACAAAGTTTGTGTTCGAGGCTGTGTCACTGTGTGAAGTGTTCGGAGGAGGGACCCGGCTGACCGTCACAGGTGAGTCTCCCCCTTTCCCTCCTTCCTGGGGTCTACACTGAAGTTTGGGTCCATTATCCTCTCCTTGCCGTCCAGTCTAGGACAGGGGTCTGAATGGCTCTGGCCTTCTGTACCTTCACCTTTTCTGTCTGCCTATCTCAGCGTCCTGTACCCTGTTTTGCTTCTGAAGCCTCTGGTGGGGACAGGATAGGAGAATCCCAAGAACCCCTCCTGCCACTCCTCACTGGAACCCGGGGCTCCCTCTCCAGGGGCCTTCAGCTCTGGGCTCTAGGATGTCCGACTGCCTTAGAGTCCCTAAGCCTTGAGGTTCTGAGAGAATGAAGGGACCGTGGGACCGTGGGAGTGGGTGGCTGTTGCTACTGCACCGAGGCCAGGGGATGTGGGAAGCGGGCTGAGATCTGCTGAACTGGACATGTGTGCGTGTCCCTCTTGGGCTCCGTCCTTTCTGGGGGGTAGTTTGGAGCTGATGCAGCATAGTGAGAGGAGCTTTATGTGGGGACATGAAGAGGATGAGGAGGAAGCAAGGCAAGCTGCACTAAGATGGAGAGAGGAATTCCGCTGAGATGACCGCAGGGTGCTGGGGTTTTGTCATGCTCAAGACAGGCAGGATCCCTTAGACCGGACAGATGTCAGAAAGCTCAGGCCTCAGACGGTGTTTCAGACCTATTATGACTGTCAGAGTGTTCTCAGAACAGAATCTTCTTCTGGGGACCTTTTTCGAGACAGGTGACAAGTAAAGGCCTTGACAGGCACACTGATGTCCTAGGACAGAAAGATTCCCACGAGATAAATCACAGGATCAGGAAAGGCTTCATCAAATACACAGACCAGACTAAGACCAGAACAGCCACGTCCCAGGGACACTCTCATAGACACCCAGGAATTCAGTCCGGGTGCTCACAGCCCTGCAGTGTGGTTGTGGAGGTGGATCGGGGGCTGCAAGGATGGTGTCAGGGGGACTGTGAGCAAGAAACTCCCTTCCCTAAAGGGAGGAGAGCCAGGACAGACAGATGCCCTGTTTTGAGGACACTGGAGAGAGGGATCATAGTGCAGATCTGGAATTGACAGATGCCACAGGTCAGACAGAGTACTCAGAACTCTGTGGTGTCAAAGTGAGACCAGCCCGTACCAGGGCAGCAGAGGTGTCGTGGTGGGTCAGGAGGACTGTGAACCTGAGGGAGAAACGAGGGACCAAGAAGGGGCCAGAGCTGCCAAGAGTCAGGCACTGCGATTCTCAAACAGAGGTGACTGTCACCTCCCATCTCGGCCATGAGCAAAGTGGAGCAATGGCCAGGCAGGGGCCCTCGGCCTGGAACTTGGGGAGCTACACCCACATAAGGACTGAGCTCAGCACCTACCACAGTGGAGATCAGACCTCTGACCTCCTGTCCCTCTCTCACCCCACAGGTCAGCCCAAGTCTGCGCCCGCGGTCACTCTGTTCCCGCCCTCCTCTGAGGAACTCAGAACCAATAAGGCCACACTGGTGTGTCTCATCAATGACTTCTACCCCGGCGCTGTGACGGTGGCCTGGAAGGCGGACGGCAGCACCGTCACGCAAGGTGTGGAGACCACCAAGCCCTCGAAACAGAGCAACAACAAGTACGCGGCCAGCAGCTACCTGAGCCTGACGCCTGAAAGCTGGAAATCGAGGAGCAGCTACAGCTGCCAGGTCACGCACGAGGGGAGCACCGTGGAGAAGACTCTGAGCCCCTCACAGTGTTCTTAGGACCCTCCGACCCATCCAGCTCTTGGAGCTCGGGGGCGGCTACTGCTTAAAGACTCCCAGACTATCTCTTCTCCCAACCCCCAGTCGGCCTCTCCCTTTACCCAAATAACTCTCAATAAAATGTGCTATTGTCAATCAGACATCATGCTCTCTGCTCATTCTTGATTTACGCATTTTTGTCCTCACTCCACCATTTCTGGTTTCACAATCCTCCTGGCCCTGTGGAAAAGGAGCCAGTGGAAGGAGTCAACCTGTTTCCCCGAGGGGAAGATTCACTCTCATCCTGAATGGCCCAGAGAATGTTCCAGAATAGGGGATACAGGTAGCACAACATAGGACAACCCAACTAGGCACCTTCTCTAATTTCACTGTTCTGTGTGGACCCTGTCCACCCCCGAGGCCCACTCCTCTCGGTCCCCACGGTCTCCAGGAGAGAGCCTGGGCTCCCTTCCCTGGATTCCTCACGTCTTCCAATTCACATGCCTTCCACTACTCTTTAGGCTTTCTAGGAGATCCCCAGCCTCAAAGTCTACAGCTTTCCTCCTTAGGAACCTCGCCTTGTCCTACTTTACTGGGACAGGTCCTCTGCCCAGTCCTTCAGGCCCACAATGTCACAGAAACTACAGGACTCTCAGTCCCCGGACCCTAGTCATTCACTCCATTCTCATCCGTGGGGACCTTCCTACCTCATGTCTCTCACAGGGGTCCCAGCTGTGTTCAAGTCCCCTGGGAGAGAAGTCCTGTCAGCTCTCTCATCACCTTACGGCCAGCCTCCGCTGACTCCACCACAAACCCTGATGACCATTTCTTCTCAGGTGGCCTGCCTGGGAACTGCATGTCAAAATCAAGCATGAGTGTCTAGTAATGGGTCATTAACTACCTTGTAAACCGATTCACCTGCTTAGAATTAAAAGCTATTCTATCACACACACAAACACACACACACACAAACACATGCACACAAACACACACATACACCCACACGTACGAATGCACATAAACAGACACTCACAAAATGCTCGTGAAGACACACGTCCATTCACTCACATGGCATGAAGATCATTTCTCTGCGAGGTTCTGAAAGAGCTGGGGAAGGAGGTACTGAGCAGGGGACTCAGGAAGGACACGAACAAAGAATAGCCAGTCATCAAAGTCCACGGGTTCTGGGTGTCCTGGTGTGACCACTGACGAGTGAAAGGGCAGGGACGTTCCTGACCAGGTTGAGAGCGAGACCGGGAGCCCTGAGGAAGTTCACGGCAGGATCTGGCCAGGAACAGCAGGCACATGGAGACAGATCGCAGAGGGCTTACAGAGCATGACGCTTGTCGCAAAGACAAGGATCCAGGCCTGTGTGACACTTGCGTGTCTGCAGATGACATTCGGGGACTGGAATGCAAGCTGACGCCCTGGGTATTGGGGCCTCACACAGAGCATTCAGGTTCATCCAGGGATACAACATATGTCACAGGTTGTGGGTTGAACTTGTCCTAGCGACGTGAATGAACCGGGACATGTGTGATTCAGAAGAAATGTAAGGGGACAACAGACACACAGGGGAAGCTCCTAGCAAAGAGGTGCTGGAGTAGTGATGGCTTCCTTATCTTTGCAGGGCCGTGACCGGGGCCTTCCTGCTGGAGTTCAGCCCATGCACCCAGGCAACGCGGCAGATGCCAACGTGAGGCACAGAAGGGGACCAACAGTGACCATCCCACTGCACCTTCAGTCTGGCCCAGCCTGGGGCAGAGATACTGGGGCTTAGACAGTGCAGAGTGACGGGGTCCTGAGGGAAAGGTGACTCTCCCCGCACCTGCACTCCCATCCCCACCCCCTGATCCTCCTCCATCTCTTCTGCTGAGGATGTGATGGCTTCCAGGACCTCCCCGGTTCCCAGGTCTGCGAAGGGATCTCGACACCATCATCTGTGTGGTGAAGAGGACAGAGTCACCACTTTCACAACGACAGCATGAATTAGGCTGGGACAAGGAACAGATCCTCTGTAAGAATGGAATTAGGTGAAAATTCTTATTCACTATCAGCACATTGTCTGCAAAGTCATCCCATGACCAAGGACATGGAAAATCCTAAAACTCCATGGCCCTGAAATTCCTTCCTCAGAGTCACCATTTCTTACCCAGCCATCTGCCCGATCACCACCCGTGACGAGGAGGCTGGACTTTGGGCCTCTGGTGCAGCTGCAGATGGGCCTGGGCAGGGGGTGAAGTGGGTGAAAAGAGGTTTGTGTTCGAGGCTGTGTCACTGTGTGCTATTTTCGGCGGAGGGACCCAGCTGACCGTCACAGGTGAGTCTCTCCCTTTCCCTCCTTACTGGGGTCCACACTGAAGTTTCGGTCAATTTTACTCTTCTTGTCGTCCAGTCTAGTTCTGGGATCTGAATGGCTCTGGCCTTCTGACCTTCACCTTTTCTGTCTGCCCATCTCAGCATCCTGTACCCTGTTTTGCTTCTAAGGACCGTGGTGGGGACAGGATAGGGGAATCTCAGGGACATCTCCTGCCACTTCTCACTCTGACCTGAAGCTCCCTCCCCAGGGGACTTCAGCTCTGGGCTCCACAATGTCCGACTGCCTCAGGGTCTCTGAGTCCTGGGGTCCTGGGAGAATGAAAGGGCCATGGGACCGTGGGAGTGGGGGCTCTGGCTCCTGAGCCAAGGCCAGGGGATGTGGGAAGCAGGCTGAGATCTGCTAAACTACACATGTGTGTGTGTCACTCTTGGGCTCTGTCCTTTCTGGGTGGTAGGTTGGAGCTAGTGCGTAGATAGTGAGAGGAACTTTATGTTGAGGACATGAAGGGGATGAGGAGGAAGCAAGACAAAGTGGACAAAGACGGAGGGAGAACTTCTGACGAGATGACCGTAGGTGCTGGGGTTTTGCCCGTGCTCCAAACGAGGCAGGACTTTTTATACAGGACAGATGTCAGGACACTCAGGCCCCAGAGGGGGCCTCACAACTATCATCATGGTAAGAGATTTCTCAGAACAGATACTTGTGTTGGGGACTGTTTTGGGACAGGTGACAGGTGACAAGGTCCCAGGACAGAGGAATTCCCCCAGGATAAATCATAGGAACAGGAAAGGCGTCCGAAAAAACGGACTGACTAAGACCAGAACAGCCACCTCCCAGGGACACTCGCTGACACCCTAGAATTCAGCCCGGGTGCTGAGCGCCCTGGAGTGTGGTTGTGGGGAGTGAATCAGGGACTTCAACGATGGTGTCAGGGGGATTGTGAGCAAGTATCTCCCTTCCTGAAAGAAAGGAGAGTCTCAGGCCAGGACAGACAGATGACCTGTTTTGAGGACACTTGGGAAGGGACGACAGGCAGATCGGGGACCGACAGATGCCCCAAGAAAGACAGAGTTATCAGGAAAGATGCAGGGACAAGGTGAGGCCAGGCAGTCCCAGGATAGCATAGCCCAGGTGCTACAGTCAGTCAGGAGAACTGTGAACTTGAGAGAGAAACGAGGGGCGCAGAGTTGTCAAGAGTCAGGCAGTGAGATTCTCCAACAGGAGGTGACTGTCAACTCCCATCCTGGCCATGAGCAAAGTGGAGCAACGGCAGGCTTGGCCCTCGACCTGGAACTGGGGGAGATGTAACCACATCATGACTGAGGTCGGCAGCTCCCACAGTGGAGACCAGACCTCTGACCTCCTGTCCCTCCCTCTCCCCACAGGTCAGCCCAAGTCTGCGCCCGCGGTCACTCTGTTCCCGCCCTCCTCTGAGGAACTCAAGGCCAATAAGGCCACACTGGTGTGTCTCATCAATGACTTCTACCCCGGCGCCGTGACGGTGGCCTGGAAGGCAGATGGCAGCACCGTCACCCAGGGCGTGGAGACCACCAAGCCCTCGAAACAGAGCAACAACAAGTACGCGGCCAGCAGCTACCTGAGCCTGACGCCTGAAAGCTGGAAATCTAGGAGCAGCTACAGCTGCCAGGTCACGCACGAGGGGAGCACTGTGGCGAAGACTCTGACCCCCTCACAGTGTTCTTAGGACCTTCTGTCCCCCACTCTCAGATGACTTCCTCAGCCAAGCACCTCTTTCCCCAGCTCCCCACTGTACCCCTGAGACCCCTGCTCAGAATCGGCTCAGACTGGGCAGGTCTCACTTCCTCATCATGTTTCCTTCAGTTCAATAAAGACCTAATCATTTATCATCTGACATTTCTCATGTGCATTGTGCGTCTGATCACCTGTCTGGCCTAACAGGTTACTGTCCCAAGGGCGATGGTGCCCCACCGTGAAATCCAGTACCTCTGTCCACCCACCTGTCACATTCCCTGGGGTTCAGCTGACATCTGAATATGCTGGGAGCCATGACCCAAAATTTTCCTGCGGTTTTGGCACCAGGGATGCAGGCTGAGCCACTTGGGAAGAAAGAGAGTCAAGTGAGAGGGATCCGGGGCACGGCAGGCGGATCGGGGAGTAATGATGATTAGGAGCTTCCACAAGGGTGGCACTGAGTCAAAGGCAGAGTATGGGCAAAGAAGAACTTTGGGCCAAGGTCATGTTTTTAGAGGAACAGACCATTAACTTCCCTGTTCGCTCAAGGATCCCAGGTGAGGGATTCGTAGTTGGTCCGTCACCACTGAGACATAGAACGGTCTGAACAATGCATCTTGTAAGTACATTTCTCAAACATTCACGATGAATGTGAGCTAAGTAAAGACACTGACAAGCCCTCCAGCAGAGAAACAGTTCAATACCATATAGCCTGACAATGTCCCATCGTTATCATGCCCCCGACGAACGCAGTGAGCCCTGGAACACTCTTTAAGACAGTGGTGTTCGTGGTCACTGGTGCCGGGAATAGAGTGTCAGGCTGAGGCATAATGAAGCTGAGTTTCTGTTCTCATGGGCCTGGGTCAGGGTCAGGCTCAACGTGGCCTCAGCAGGGTGTTAGCGCCTCATCACGGACGGTGTCATCTTTTGAAGTAGGGCCAGGGAGACTTTTTGATGGTTGCTTTATGAATGGTGCAGGTGATATCAGGCCGCATGAGGCCGGCCCCGGGAGAACGGGATGAATGAGAATGGTCACCGACCTGGACCCAGGATTTTCAAGGGAGGGTATGCCAACTGGAATTCGGGAGTAGAGGAAGGGCAGGACAGACAAGCTCAGGGCAGCGTGAATGCGTCCCCTGGGCTATGGCTGGGTTAGGCTTCCTGGGCACTCCATGTCCCTAGACCT
>NW_024345753.1:0-324 GCF_902729225.1 Pteropus medius | reverse complement strand
CAAAAAAAAAAAAACTGTTACAATAGATCAATGGGTTCAGTAAAGTAGCAAGTTACAAAATAAATATTCAGAAGCCAGTGACATTTTTATACACCAATGATGAACTTTCGGAAAGAGAAATTAAGAAAACAATCCCATTTACAATTGTGTCGAAAACTACAAAATATCTGGGAATCAAATTAACCAAGGTAGAAGACCTATTTTCAGAAAATTGAGGACCTTACCACCAAAGACTTCACATATAGGATTTCCCATCTTGAAACGAAAGGGTGAGAGGGAAGAAGGGAGGGAGGGAGAAGGTGGGGGTGGAAGGAAGGAAGGAAG